>NC_141136.1:112491708-112643963 GCF_053477565.2 Lygodium microphyllum
GGTGACATTAGAGATTAGGTATTAATTAATTAATTAATGGTGGTCTAAGGATCAATAAGTGCTCAAGGATACTACCTAGCCAATTTAATTATTGGTTAGTGAAATCAATATTTTGAGCACTAGAATAATGATTAAATTAATTTTCAAGAACTAATATTTTAAAATTTAATTTAATAAGTTGGATAATGCTGAAAAATTGGATTAGAAGGTTGCCTCTTAGCAAAACTTACCCATGCAAGTGGGAAAAACGTTTTTAGGGATTGGTGGAAGTCTATTTAAGCAATTGTGAGAGAAGGAGGTTGTTAGAGAGTAAAATGAGGCTACTAATGTGATTTGTAGCCACCGGGGATTAGTTTAACAGCATGTGACAATAGTTTGGAGCCCTCCAAGAGCAATGAAAGCAGTCCAAGGCACCTTTTTGTGCAAATGACAGCATACAGGAGGGGCAACAATCTTTCTGGTTGTCATAAGCTGTAGGTGACAGCTTCCATGGCTGTTTGAGCAGGTTAGCAGTAGCTTTTTAACATTTCTTGCAATGAAACTTTGAAATTTCTCTCTCTACAGTATTCTCTCTCATCCCTAGCCATCTCTCAAGTTATTTCAATATTTTTTTGCAATTTAAGCCATAAGAGGAAGGGATTTTACTCAATATTTGCTGTAAACCCTAATTTATAGGAGAAATTAGGGTTTTGACAGTCGCCTTAGAATGCGCGCTCAGAATTGAGGGCTTAGAATTTGAATTCTAGCAGCTAGAATTGAGGAATTTCAAGGAGATTCAAGAGGCCAACTAGCCAAGATCAGATTCGGGATTGAATTTATCTTTCAAGGAGCAAGGTAAAGGCCAATCCCCAAGCAAACCAAGGGAAAAATTGGTTTGGAGGCTTGTTGTTTAGTTTTTACAACAAGAGACACTTGGATTAGCAGAGGAGATTAGAGGATCTCAGTTGTACTCCATCCATTTGCAATAAAAGTTAAAGAAATACCACAATGGGGGACATGTTTTGGGGTCAACAAGTTGTCCAATGTGCAAGATTGTATGGCAAAGTGTGCATTTTTAATTTATGTGAATTTTATGCTTGGTGTAATTAGTACTTAATCCGGTTATTAACCACCCTATTCGAGGTTTCATAGACAATGTGCATGTGATGAAGGATTATTTTTACTTACACACTTGGGAATTGCATTGTGTGTTGAGTCTGTAGCTTCACTCTCACTCTCTCTATGTTCATTGCTTTCAGCTCGGAGCTGCCATCTCTACTCTTACATTTGGTATTAGAGCTGAAGTTTAGCATGGTCCATTTCGCCACCCCAGGCTTGCCAGCTCGTTCATCTCGTCCAGTTGCAACCCTAGCTGCCCTCGACTATAGCACCACTACCCTATAGGTTTGCCAGTCAGCACCACCAGCGCTGCTCTTGGTCCAATTATAGCCACCCCTTGAGCTAGTGCCACCACTACTGGCCAGTGCCGCCTGCAGCGTAGCAGGTTGAGCCATTTGCTCTAGCTTGTTTGCTTGCGCCACCTATCGCAGCATGTCACCGCCCCCTTCAGTCGCTTGCAGCAATGCCAGCACCCTGCGTTGTCCATTGCTTCGCCACTTGACAGTTGCGTCTCTAGCAACCAGTCTTGTCACCACCTCTGTCAAGCCCGTCTTGCTCGACACCTTTGCTAGGTCTGCCCTGCTCGCCACATAGGACATTCAGCTCCAATAGCTGCTGCCACCAGTTTGGGCATCTTCTTGGCTTGACCTTGACTCACATTTTGAAGGTGATAGGGACATTTAATTATCTTTATTTAGTAAATCTGAGCTACAGCAAGGGGTCTTTGCCAAAGGAGTGCATTTTTGCTCTAGGAAGTGCTTTTGGGCACACATTGCAGAAATTTCTTGGAATTTGGGTTAGAAAATTTGGGGCTTTTGGGTGTTTAGTAGACATTGACGCATGTAATGAATATTCAGTATGAAATTGACTGAAATTGTGCATTCTGGATAAGTAAAATTTGGGGCTTTTACATTTTTTGTGCTGCTGAACACTGTTTGTGCATTGGACAGTGTGCTATTCGCTGAAATTTGTGGAAATTTCAGCACGTTGGACAGTTGTGATCAAGTGTGGTGCAATTTTGCTAATTATAGCTTGGTGTATACTATAATTTCTGGAAATTTTCAGATTTTCAGGTTGTTCCAGCTTTGGTTCTTGCTCTCGAGATTTTTGAAACAATGACATTTATCAGGGCCAATCAAGGATAGAGTAATGTATTCACATATGTATCCAAAGAGGATAGATTGGATGAAAATAACTATTCTCTACGGTCCTTCATGATGAAGAATGTGCTTATTGCTTAAAATCTTTGGAAATATGTTAGTGGTGAACAAGTTTGTCCTAGAGTTGTGGCTCTTGCAACTCTTCCCCAAGGAGGACGTGGTCAAAGGCTAGCTCAGCCACTTCCTCAAAGAGCAGTTGCACAGAAGGCTTGGGACACTCCGGATACCCAAGCAGTGTCACTGATTGCATTGGCAGTTCAATGGTCCATAATCCCGCATATACGGTCTGCTACTTCCCCACGAGTAGTGTGGCTCACACTCGAGTAGATGTTTGATGGAAAAGATGAGACATACATTTCTTTCTTGCAAAAGAAGCTTGAGAATGTGGAGATGGGCGAAGGTGATGCCATGTAGGATCTTCTTGATAAAATTTAGTACTTGCGTGAGCTGTTGATGAATGTAGATGAGTATTATTCTGATGCACATATGATCTTTACTACTTTGAATTCCTTGCCACCCTCTTACTTGGCCTTTCACACGGCCTTAAATCTCACCATGAGAACTTCTCCGCAGCCACTTATCTTTTTTCAGTTGGTTAGTTTGCTCCTAGAGGAAGAGTAAACAAGAAAGAACAGTGGAGTGGATTTTATAGTCTCTGAATAGGCTTCTATGGCGAGAGAGAAGGAAAAGGGCAATCAATCTAGGAATGCTCAGTAGAGTTCTAGAAGTTTAGGTACTTCACAATTTTTGTAAAAAGCAAGGTTGCTACATCACAGAATGTAAGAAATTCATTGCCAAGGAGAAGGAGGAGTGGGGGATGACTTTGATGCACCTTCTATTGCGATAGAGTCCACATCTTTTATTGTTAACTGTGACTATTGTTTTTACACTTGCAATTATGATTCTTCTTGGGCAGATAGAGCATTCAGCTCTATAGAGGATGCTAGCTCTTGGTTCTTTGATAGTGATGCTTCTAAGCACATCACATTTCGCAGGGATTTATTTACCTCTATTATTGCACCTACTATTGGCAAATCTGTGCAGTGTGCCAACAATACATCTTACCCTGTTAGAGGTGTTGGGGAGATTGTCTTGAAAGCCATTGATGGCTCTACTCTCCTTTTGCAGGATGCATTATATGTGCCAAGGATAGGAAGAATTTGTTGTCCATTTCTTCTTTCGCAAAGTGTGATATGTTGGTCACATTTGATGACGACAAAGACATGGTTAGGGATAAGGAATTCTTGACTTTGATATTGATTAGCACATTATGTCTTGGACTCTATGAGTTAGATGCTTATTCGATTGTTTAGTTAGTCTATTTGGCATCTACTATTACTACTTCTATGTCACAAGCAAAGTTATGGCATGCTTGCATGGGGCATGTTAACTATGGCAGTTTGATGCTTATGCAAGGTACTCAGATGTTAGATGGTTTACCTCTCTTGGAGAGACCTTGTGAACATATTTGTGAGGGATGTATTTTCGGAAAAATTCTTTGGTTCTCTTTTTCTCGAATTTTTCTCTTTTTCTCGTGATGTTGCTTTTAAGGCAACAACCAAGTTATAGATTGTGCATTTGGATGTATGTGGACCTATGTATACAAAGCCATTGGGTGGATGTTATTATTTTGTCACCTTTATTGATGACTTTACTCGCTTTTGTTGGGTCTAATCATTGGTGAAAAAGTCAGAGGTGTACGATGCATTTTTTTGCTTTTATTGCACTTGTGGAAAATCAATTTGGCTGTCAGTTTACGATTCTCCATTCTGATAGAGGGGGGGAATACAAGCCTTCTTTGCTGAATAATTTTTTGAAGTAGAAAGGCATTGCCCATTAGTACACAATTGAATATATTCCACAACAGAATGGGGTTGCAGAAAGGAAGAATCGGTCACTCATGGAGATGGCCAGATGTATGCTGAAAGGTAAGAATCTACCACATGGTTTTTGGATGTAAGCAGTTATGTGTGCTTATCATGTTTTGAACAAGTGCCCTACCAACACATCGAAAAAAATGTCACACCTTTTGAGGCTTGGAACAACCGGAAACCTCAGTTGGCCACTTTCATACTTTTGGGTGTCTTGCATATGCTCATATTCCCAAAGTATTGAGAAAGAAGTTGGACAACAAGGCTGTCAAGTGCATACTTGTGGGGTAGGGCAATAAGAGCAAAGGGTACAAATTGTATGATCTTGTTTCCAAGAAAGTCTTTGCTAGTAGGGATGTGATTTTTGATGAGAAATCAGAAATCTCTCTTACTGGTTTTGACACATCAGGCTGCAAATGATGTGTTTGAAGGGCTGTTGACTATTTCTTTTGGTGATAGAGTTGGAGCTTTAGTAAATGAACAATATGTTAGGCACCTCTGATATCTCTGATATAAGATGGCAACTCTAGAATGAGGGTCCACTCATCAAAGATTTGCCATGGAATAACCTAAACACATGGGCACCCATAAGGTATTATTGTGGAGACCGTAGGAGATAAAGCAAGGACTAAATAAAGAGCCATCTTCCTTTTCAATTGATTTGTTAGAAAAGGCACAAGCAAATGCTATATTAGTACAATATGCTTAACTGCATCAAATATGCATCCCTCCCCAACATGGTATTGCATTAATGATGCCTCTTGGCAAAGTATCTAGGATCACAATACAGGTGTGTTTGCAAGGTCCTGATCATTAAAAAGTGCTTGTACAAGGTGTGGATTTCTTGTACAACTTCAAAAGCACAAAGTCTCAATGTGGAGAGATTGAATCCAGGGTTCAAGACAGATAATCCAATAGATGGGTTACTAGCATTACATTTACAGCCTCTCTTTGAGACAAAACTCATGACAGGTACATCTTAGTCAGCTCACAGGATTGTACAAGAGCAAGGTATTCTAGTTGATATATCGGGACTCCAAGAACTCAACTTTAACTTTTCCACTTGCAAGGTATACTTAAGGAAAGTCCACTCCAGCACCCAGAACTTTGCCTTTGAAGTGACAAAATACTAGAGGCAAGCGGCCTCTTGACAATACAATATTCAACTGAGAGAGTCTTCCTTTTGAGGGTGCTGAGCAGTTGACAGGTTAGCCTCCTTGCTCATCTTCCTGCTTTCAAAAAGAGTTAGCAAAACATCTTGATTCCCCATAAGTAGAGGATGCAAATAGAGAAAAACAGTACAACCATATAGAGCTTCTTCAAAGTGAAGGGAAGATCACACCAGCAGCCTTTCAGTATCTTTAGGAGGTTGTTAGCTTCATTTCGAGCCTGGGATGGTTGTCAAAGTCCTTCCTTGGTTGGTCTTGCAGTAGCTTGGAACCTTGTCTTGATAGTTCCTTAGTTCTAATTCTCTTACTCCCCTTGACATCCCCAACCCATTATCAAATGTTTACAGAAAGCTCTCACAGTTAGAGAGAATAGAAGGGGAAAAAAGACAGGTGAAAATGATCATACAGTTCACTCTGAATGGAAGGGAGAAGAATAATAACAGCAGCCCATACCCATTGTTGCATGGTGGGAAGAGAGGGAAAAGATGATAGCCTTGCTGTACCATAATCATCCCACCTTTATGCATTGCAAAGCTCAATACCCATTGTATAGTGCTGCTGGTGCACTCTATTCACAGTGTGATCATACTGCGCCTGTCAGTCCTGCCTGCCATGACCATATACCACCTGCCCTTCATGCCAAGTACCCAGCTCATTTCCACTTGTCTTCCTTGATATACTAATTACCCTAGAAGGGATCAAATGCTCATCATCATTATTTCATAGTGACAAGACCCGTACAACACAAAGACCAACCCAATGTTACAAGGGTTCTTGAGTGAGCCTAATAGTGCCTTTTCTTGTGCTTTCTAGCTACCATCAGGTTGTTAATTGGCTTTCTTTTCAGCATTCATCATTCATTCTCTTTCTTCTTTATTTGCAGTCTTGCTCGAGCTCATTTATTAGTCATGTTCATAAAATTTTAGTTTCTCTTCAAACCCTAGTGTAACTTCACACATGCTAGATGGCATATATGTCATTGTGGCATATCAGAGTTAACGGGATGAATCACATGCAGCACCAATAACTTACCAGGGTTTTGGAACAAATGGATCATACCACATGGGCATATCAGGTGACGTGGCTTGTCAAGGAGTTCTTGAGGCTTGGTTCTTAATCAATAACACTGCATAGGATATAATCTGAAGTAAGCACAGGCTTCTTTATAAAGTTGGGAGTTGTTCGATTACAAGGATAAGTGGATGACTAGTGGGCATGCCTGTCATTGTTCATGGTTATAGTGGAGAAGATCATGGTCAAGAGTCCAAAGGGTTTTTGCTTTGTAGCAATGACTTTCAAGGCTTCATGCTTTCGAAACACATATTACTTGTACGTTGAGTAAAAAGCAATTAAAACATCAAGACTTAGAGAAAAAAAGGATCCTGCTTAGCTTTATATAAGCCCTTATAATTCTGAATGAAGTTGTTCTCAGCTATAGGTTTGACCTGCTAAGCTATTTTTTTCGATGAAGCACACTTGTGCTTATTCATGAAGGAAGTTTGTGTCAGTGTCAATCTCTTATTTTTTACAGAAGCTTTTAACCATGGAATTTGAAATCCCTGGAATCATAGCTCTCCTCCAGTAGGTCTCACAAAGGCCCTCAATTTATGCCTGTGCTGAAAATGGCCCCAATATACAATATGCCCCATAAAGCAATTTGCCAAGTCTAAAGCAGGTGCCTTTTCTTGGGTCATAGACAGTGGACAGTTCTTGTCACAAGAAGCAACACAGAAATGACTCGCTTCAGATGCTGCTTTGCTGTGTTTTTGCATGTGCAAATTCTAATAAGATGAGGATAACTCCATCGTCATTTTCGTCACATAGCATTTTTTTGTTTTTCCAATTTGCATGTACTGTTCATCATTATCAAAGTTAATAGGGCTGATTTACTAATGCAAGAAGTTGATCTTCATTGGTTGCACATGTAGACAAAGAGGTGTGGCGTAAGAAGATAGGAGGCCTGTGGCGATGGTCAGAAGCTGTTCCTTTGCTACAGGAGTACTATGCCAAGCATGGCATTGGAAGAACTGCATGTGAACAAGGTCTCTGAATCACAGACAAATTGATGTACTCTTATCACTAGAAAAGTGAACTAGTGAGTTCATCAATTACTCACTGCATGGGGTCTCTACTTCTAACTTCTCTGTCCACTCACCAAATGAGGTTCGCTAGCCTGCAAAAGTTTAACAGGAGCCTTTGTTTTTTTCAAGGTCCTTTGCAAGCAAATGACGAGTTTTGAGGAAGAAAATCAATAACATGCCATGTGCATACTTCAATGAGAAAACTTAGAAATTGGTCACCAGAGCAGTTCATGTTGACTGTGTTATTGTTTTTCGAAAACTTTGGATTGTTCTTTGAATGGTAGGTTACAAGAAGCTTTCTGGAATGACGTATCCCCCCTCCCCCGGTTTTCTGGCTTGAATGTGATGCAGTCTTGCACTGTAAAGGTGGTAAGCTGCTGCGGCATTCTGGTTTCTATCTGTACGGACATACCTGGAACCTGAGTATTCATCAGACATTCAGGGAAGAGCTTGCTGAAGCTTTTGAAAGACATGGGTCAGGGTTTGGAGCAAACCATATACTAATTGTAAGGGTGAATTCTTAGCCTTTTCCCTTTAGTAAGAATGCAAATATTCTTTTGCCAAACATTTCTATGTAGTCATTGTAGATTAAGCATGCATTTCAATAGCAAATAAATAATGCTAATTCTTTTCTTTGGGGGGAGATTGCTTTGATGCTCAGGAGTATTCTCATAATGGTGGGTTGTTGCTGAGTTGCTATATCACTTGCAGCATGCATAGTGACTCTGCACGATGAGAAAAGATCCATTATGAAAATGCAGGTGTTTTCAGTGAAAATAACATCTTATCCATTTAGCAGATGAGAAAGGAGAATCAGGAGGTTAAAGCTATGATGGAGTTATGAGCTGCTAAATCACCATACAGGAAGTGAAAAGAGGAGTTGTCTTTAGTGTTCTGTGATGGGAAGCAGTAGCAAAAGACACGGTAGTCCTTTTTAAGTTTCTTAGGCTTCTTTTATCCTTTCACTGCCTAGCCTGATTTGTATCTGACCTGGTCCAGTAGGCTGCCTCACTTTAAGCACTCATGTATGTATAAAAACACTTGCATATTTGTAAATCTTGGTGCTGCGGTACCATCTTGTGGGAACTCTGTCACATCACCATACAGGCAGAGAAACAATTCTGTCAGGAAATATAAGGAATTCAGTGGTAGCAGAATGCAAATGAAGTGGAATGTATGTATAAAAACACTTGCATATTTGTAAATCTTGGTGCTGGAGTACCATCTTGTGGGAACTCTGTCAAATCACCATACAGGCAGAGAAAAAATTCTGTCAGGAAATATAAGGAATTCAGTGGAACTTGGCAATGGTCATTTCACAAGTTCTTAGGTGCTTGTCATTATTTTACTGGCCAACTTGACTTTTAGCCCACCTGTGTCCATTGACAGTTTCACTTATAAAGCCAAACATATTGTCCATTGTAATTTGTACTTCCAGTAGGATGCCTTACTTTTTTCTTTTTCGTAATAGGTAATTGTATTAATCACAAAAAAAAAATAAATCAAGACTACATGATTGGAAGATCCAGGATGACTCTAGGCTATCGTGCATAACTCAACTCTCTTTTACAAACAACACATGAAAGGAACACCAAGGAGTACAAAAATCAGGGTAGGTTCACTAAAGAGGCTGCTCGATGCTAAGGTACTGAATCCTCTATAGACAAAGTATTGGCATGTTGAATAAGATCAAGCTGCCATTGAAGAAGTCCTTTAAGCTTGGCCAGATAATTTTGTATGCCCAAGGCAGCATTAAAAAGGAATGCATTGTGTGACCCAAATATGCCAGCAGCCCCAAGATCTAAGAAAGGGAAATAGAATCTTCATGTGAGGTTGCAGCAGACCATGATGCTTAGGCTTACCAAAAACCCAATCTAAAGGATGCATCCTGGGGTGCACCACAACATGCCACATATTAGAAAGGAGAAGCCAAATTGTTTGGGCAAAGGGACAAGAGATAAATTGGTGACAGGAAAATTCCACTGTAGTAGTACAGAAAAAACAGTTGCCATTCGAAATACCCCAAATGGCAAAGAGCTGAAGCAATGGGAAGACCACCCACCGACATGCTCCAAATGAATACCTTGCATCTGAACGGCGTCTTGTTATGCCATCCTTCTATGATTGTGAGTTTCCACCAGGCTTTAGTTTTGTGCAGTCCCCAAAGTGCATTAGCTTTAATGGTCAACCATGAATGATTTTTGGTCATGAGGTGGTAAATCTGATTAACTGAGGAAGATTGGAGACTCAAGTGGCCTGCAACGTTCCAATCCTACAAGCATAGTTGCATTCGTCCTACATATGGACTGGTTTGTTCCATATGATTCGTACGAATCGTACTGTATCGTACAATACGTATCCGTACCAATTCGTACAAAAAAGTTCCATATGATTCGTACGAATCGTAATGTACCGTACAATACGTATCCGTACCAATTCGTACAAAAAAATAGACTACTTTTGCCCATGAAGATTGGACCATACAATATCTCCCAACTTCCAAGCCTTATGTTTATTATCATAATTTCCAGCCTCTCTCACACACTCTCTCCCAACTTCCAAGATGAATATGCAATTCCACGCTTCTCTCTTTTCCTCTCTTTGTCTTTCTCTCTCCCCTTCCCCCCCCTCTATCATATGTAGTCCAAAATAACCAAGGAAATTTTTAATTTCATACTAATAGCATACGGTACCTTATAGAATCTTAAGGTGCCAATTAGTACCGTATTTTATCGTACTATACCGTATCGTACCCGACAACCCTACCTGCTAGAGATAGGCAGAATCTAGGGTAGGAAAAGGTTGGTAGTCCTGTAAAAGTCTGGAGACCTAGCCACAAAGGGCACAATAGTCAGGAGGGACCTAGAAAACGTGCCTAACTATGCAAAAAGACATGAGTGTGCATCGAGGCAAGAGAGTGGCATTAGCCACTGGGACCAATCCAAGGGGAGCCATGGTATGCTGTCCTCTGATTTGTCCTTCCATGAGAGTGGATGAGAAACTACCAGAATTTCCATTTGGAAAGAATGAGTAGCCAATCTATCCTTGGCCAGGTGCCAAGCACCATTTTCCATGAACATACCAAGTGGGTGAGAAGTACTGAAGCAGATGTAGAGAGTTGAACGTCGGTAGTAAGGACAGGATACCAAGAACCTTGAATCCTTGTATTACCCTGCCAAAGGCCGCGATCTTCAAGAAAATAACAAGCAATAACTGTCCAAGGTTGTTGACCAGCACACATGGACTGCAAAAGTAACCAACAAAGGGCTGTCATATGGGTATGCACGTCCAAAACAGCCCTACTCCCCATGGATTTCAATGTACCAACATGATTCCAAGATATCCATGATATACCAGCATGTAGTGAGTCTTTCTTCCATTGCATAAAGCGGAGGTGCAAGGTGATATCCCTCAGAGCTACGTTAGTCCAGGGAAGCAATGGCAAAAAGTAAATGAGCATGGGAAGCATAATGATTTGTGCCACTTTAAGGAGTTCATGAAAGGGCCAAGCTTGAGATTTCCAATAAACAGAATTTGGCTTCTAAATTGTGTGAGATCCATATGAGCAAGTGCTTGGGCTGCACATCAACACCCAAGGAACAACCAAGATGCCTCGCTTTTTGCATGTAGATACTCTTGTATTTGCAGATATTGGAGCTGGTAAGAGGAATCTCATCTATGCTTGGCATGCTGCTAATACTCATGTTGCATTTTCAATTGCTTCCTGTAGTTCCTTGTCTGTTCAATTTGCTGTTTTTGCAGCATTGCTTCTTTTGTTCTTTTGTTGCTATGCTTTGCACTTCTTGTAAGAGTGAAGCAATGCGGAAGCGAATGACCGTGACAAAGAGTGAATAGAGAGAAAAGAGAGAGAGAGAAAGAGACAATGAAACACAGAAAATCTGTAGTGAAGAATGTTGCATAAGGATGCAGAATTATACATGGGTGTAGAGAAAATATCTGCGTATGTCTTCTCCTCAAGGATCTCAATCTCCGTCAACCCTGAGAGCAATCTCCGCAATCAACAGATTGAAATTTGTCAAGAGACAATGTGTAGACTATTGAAAACTCAGCCTATTTATAGGCTATAAATAAATCAGTAAATGATCAGGTTAATTGCATTAAATGCAGTCGACTACAGTCGTGGATTGTCTGACAGTTGTCACCTGGCATTGCTGACATGGGTGTGTCTTGGAAATGACTCTCAACACTCCCTCTCAGATCTTGAACAAGGTAGCAGATGCAGGGATCTGGAGTGTTGGTGAAGTAAAACCTGGGGAAGTGTCTTCGTAAACAAATCTGCAATATTTGTCTTCGGTCTTATAGTATTCCACATCATTGGTCTCATCCAAAAACTTTTCCCTGATGAAGTGATATTGAATCTTTATGTGCTTCATCCGGGCATGGAAGATGGGATTTCGTGCCAAGGCAATGCAACTCTGATTGTCGCACCGCAAGATATTAGGGTGAGTCTGGGGGCAACCAGGCTCCCCCAACAATCTCCAAAGCCACACAGTCTCACATGTGGTAGAAGACGCAGCCCGATACTCTACCTCAGTCGAAGATAGGGCTATTGTGGACTGCTTCTTGTTACTCCAAGAGATAACATCAACACCCAAGGTAAAACAATAACCTGTAGTAGACCGTCTTTGATCCACATTACCAGCCCAATTTGAATCGCTCCAACTCGCAAGAACAAGATCAGAAGCACCTGTACCTGCTGGACAAGAAATCTTGAGATCGGAGGCTCCCCTCAGAAACCAAAGTATCCTCTAAGCAGCGTGCAAAAGCACTTGTTGAGGTGCACTCATGAACCTACTTTTTCAACTTGTAAACCGTCCCATCTGAGGAACCAAAGCCAGGAGGCTGCTCTACATAGATCTCTTCCTTCAGATCACCATTTAAGAAGCCTGACTTCACATCCAACTGTGAAAGACATGCCATTTCCTTTGACTAGCCAAGGCAAGAACAACACGAATAGTCGCCATGCGAGCAGTAGGGGCAAAAGTATCATGGAAATCAACACCTAGGCACTGTGCAAAACCTTTAGTAACAAGGCGAGCCTTGTGCTTGTCCAAAGAGCCATCACTATGGTACTTGGTCTTGAAGACCCGTTTAACACCAATCACCTTCTTATAAGAGGGATGAGGCACAAGGTACCAAGTGCCATTCCTCTCAATAGCCTCCAATTCGGCTTCCATCGCTTTCCACCAATGATTAGACTGTAAAGCTTCCTTCACTGATGTAGGCTCTCTATCCTGTATAACACGGGATATCAAACAGTAGTTAGAGCAAACAAGCTCCATCGTATATGCTTGGTGCCGCCGTAACCTCCGCGGTCCATCCTGTGGTTGCCACTCCTCAGGGACCCCCTCGATCCCTGAATCTCAGAGCATATCACGGGCCCAACGAGGAGGAGGTCGACTTGCCTCGACGCTCTCCATTTGTTGAAGTTTTTGGAAGGTCCTTATTTAGTGGTTGGGTAGTAGACTCCTTATCCGAAGAAGAGTCCTCAAGAGACACAAGCTCAAGAGGAACAGTTGCTGGGGTCCATTTATCACTGGGATCTCTAAGTACAAGGTGATCCTCACCCCCCTTTGGGGCTGGGACCTCCATAAACCGAACATCACGGCTTGTGTAGACATCCCGCTTAATAGGACCATATAATCGGTAGCCTTGAGATTGTGAGCTATAGTCCACAAACACCTGTCTGCTGGAAGTTGCTTCAAATTTGTCACGTTGGGTTTTCGGGGTGTGAATATAAGTATTACACCCAAAAACCCTGAAATAAGAAACATTGGGCTTTGATCCAAAGTACGCCTCAAAAGGATTCATGCCAACAACAACGGAAGTAGGGGGACGATTAAGGATGTGAACTGAAGTAGCCACAGCCTCGGCCCATAAACACTGAGGTGTCTGATGATGCTCCATCATAGTACGGGCCATCTCGATCACACTGCGATTCTTCCGCTCCAAGATGCCATTCTCCTGAGGGGTGTTTGTATTGGCAAACTCCTGGTGTATGCCATGATTTGCACAAAACTGAGCAAACTCAAGTTGGAGAAAGCCTTCGACTTAAGCTTCAAGAAATAGGCCCATGTCATCTTGCTGTAATCATCTACAATGAGCATGAAATACAAACTCCCTCGAAGGGATTCCGTTCTCATCGGTTCATAAAAATCGGTGGAAACAAGCTTTAAGGGTGCTGAAGACCGCCTTGAAGTCTTGCTGGGAATAACATCACAAGTCTGCTTCCAAAGGATGCAGGATACACAAGGGTACTGACTCACCACAGTATCTGGCAAACCTTGAGATATGCTCCCGCATGGATGATGACTTGTTGACACTCATAGTCCTCATTTGCACTTCCAAAGAAATGCGCTTCATGATGGTCATCCCCCTAGTCACCGTCAAATGCTCTATGTGAGAGATAATAGCTGTCGTATATGAGAGAGATAAAAACGAGCGAATGCGTGCATTGAGTTTATCCCAATGTGCCTGAGCCTTTGTGTTGGAGTTGTGATGGGCGATTTAGTCCGATAACTGATATGATGAGAATAAAGGAATACCACACAGTTCCATTCAAAACAGAGGCACGAGATACGTTTCACCTCCTAGCCTTGCCTAGTTAATTGCTGGCAACTCACATTGTGATCCGATTGCCAGCCATCAATTCTTGGTGAGTCCTACTATTCTTGGACTCTCTTTAATTCTAGGCTTCCCTAAACCCCGTTCGGGTGCCCAAGGCCTTCGGACGGTCATTCCTCGTGCCTGTTTCCCATAATTTACCTTATTTATGTAACATTTCCTTCCCCTTAAGAATCGGTTTTGTCCTCGAAAACGATACTTGGAAGGTCTAAATGTAAATTGGGAAACCTTTTCCTTAAGATACTTACTCGCTCCCATGTTGAGCTTTCTTCTGAACAATCTTTCCATTTGACCAAACATTCTTGATAAATAGTATTTCTTGTTCATCTGTTACGAACATTTAATATTCTTTCTGGTTCATGTGGATTAGATTGGTCATCTAATAACTCTTCAATGTTATCATTTAGGATTAGATTATCCAAATTACCCAGCTTCTTCCTTAACTTATTTACATGAAAAACTGGATGTATTTTACTACCAGAAGGTAGTTGGAGCTTGTAAGCCTGTTCTCCCATTTTTTTAAGTATTGTGAAAGGACCATAATACCTGGGTGAAAGTTTTGGACATTGTCCCGTTTTCATGGTTTTAGTTTATTTAGGCACTTTAAGATAGACCAATTCTCCTTCTTCAAAGGAGATGTCTCTTTCGTGAGGATCTGCATAAGCTCTAGCTTGATTTTGAGCTTTCTTAATATTTTCTTGAGCAAATTTTAACATATTGTTCATATCCTCCAAAAAATCCTTGGCTGCTTAAACCTTTTCCTTATGCAGTTCTACTGCATGAGGAGCTCTGGGTTGAAACCCATACATTAACATAAATGGACTATATCCAGTGGAAGAGTGCTTGGCACTGTTATATGCAAACTCTGCTATATCGATAGATACTCTTCCCAATTAGTTTGCCTTTTACTTACATATGCCTTGAGCATATCTTTAAGGATTTGGTTAACCCTTTGAGTTTGCCCATCTGTTTGCGGGTGGTCTGCCGTACTCATGCTAAGTTTAGTATCCAACTTCCTAAATACCGCACGCCAAAATTGACTATCAAATTTTCTATCACGATCAAAGCATATCTTCAAGGATTTGGTTAACCCTTTGAGTTTGCCCATCTGTTTGCGGGTGGTCTGGCGTACTCATGCTAAGTTTAGTATCCAACTTCCTAAATACCGCACGCCAAAATTGACTATCAAATTTTCTATCACGATTAAAAACTATATTTGCCGGAAGGCCATACAATTAGTACATGTTCTCTACGAACAATCTAGCCAATTCTGGTATTTTAACATCAGTTGAAGTTGGAATGAACCTAGCCATTTTGGTTAACCTATCCACAATCACCCACACAGAGTCGTGCCCCCTCCGTGTTCTGGGTAATGCAACAATAAAATCCATGGAGATACTCTTCCATTTTCCCGAAGGAATCTCTAATAGATGAAAAAGTCCTCCCATTTTTAATCTTTCAGATTTATTAACTTGTCATTTATTACATTTGACCACATAGTCAAGGACGTCCTTATTCATTCCAAGCCAATAGAAGTGCCTTTTAATAAGACCATAAGTCTTATTAACTCCTGGATGTCCCGCGCTAGGGGTATCATGACACTCAAAGAGTATCTGGCGCCTTATTTCTTTATCTTTCGGGACACATACCCTACCCTTGTAGAGTAAATAACCATTATTAATGGTAAAATTCTTCCACTTAAATCCGGTTTGAGCAACCCCTGATGCTCCATTTCCTTGTTGAACATCCTCAGATATTCCTTCCTTAGTGGAGGCTCTTCCATTTGGATCCCCATTTTCTATTGCTTCCCATATGTTGGAATATGCCAGATCAACCTGACATTTTCTTTTAAAGATTGAAGCAAATCGGAAGTGAACTGAGTAAAACTCAATTCATTTATGATGGGCATTCTGCTGAGTGCATCAGCCACTATATTATACTTTCGTTTTCTATACCTTATCTCATAGTCAAACTCTTGGAGGAGTTCGGCCCATCTGGCTTTACGCCCTTGTAGATCCAGTTGGTCATTAAGCCACTTAATGCTTTCATGATCCGACAAGATCAAAAGTTTGGCACTGTACAAATAGTGCCTCCATTTTTTCATTGCATGTACTATTGCATACATCTCCCTCTCATAAACATAATAATTCTGTTTTGCACGGTCTAATTTCTTGCTTTCAAAAGCAATTGGTTGACCTTCTTGTAATAAGACCGCGCCTATTGCCTTATCATTGGCATTGGCTTCAACCACAAATGGTTTATTGGGATCCACAATTAATAGTACTGGAGTTGTAGCAATAGCTACCTTAAGTTTTTGAAAACTTTCATTTTGGTCTGTTCCCCAATTAAAGCTCTTTCCTTTCCCTTTAAGTTGGTCTGTCATTGGAACAACTATTTTGGCATAATCTCGAATGAATCTATGATAAAATCCAGATAAACCTAGGAAGATCTGCAGCTCTTCCAAGTTCCTTGGAGATGGCCATTCAATAATTGCCCTTACTTTTTCTGGATCCATCTTGATTCCCTCTTTCGAGATAATGTCTCAAATATTTGACCTCTTGTGCGAAGAATTCACATTTAGTTTTCTTCGCATAAAGGGAATGTGTTCTTAACAATTAGAATACCAATTGTAAGTGTTCCAAATGTTCTTCTCTTGATTTACTAAAGATCAAGATATCATCTAAGAAGACTACTACAAAATGTCCTAGATAGGGCCGTAATACACTATTCATCAGCTTCATAAAGGTAGCTGGTGCATTAGTGAGGCCAAAATGCATCACCAAAAAATCATAATGCCCGTATCTAGTACGAAATGCTGTCTTAGGAACATCTTGTTGTTTAGTTCTTACTTGGTGATAGCCTGATCTTAAATCTATCTTTGTGAAGAATTTTGCCCCTTGTAATTGATCAAAAAGATCTTCCATTCTGGGCATAGGAAATTTATATTACAGAAAAGTAAGAAAATTGTTGCTTTATATTATAGAAAGTAAAAGTGTTTTGTACAGGAAGAGACCATAACATATATAGCTCACAAGCTTCCTTCTTTATCAGCTTCTGAGCCTCAGTGGAACACAACAAAGGATTATCAGATACCTCATGTTCACCTTGAATCACAAAAGTCTTACCATCCCTTTCAAATTCCAGTGTATTATGATGATAACTACGTTTTAAGGATGGTTCCAATCCCCATAGCCACTCCCTCCCTAAAGCAATATCAACTCTTTCCATATTCATAATTTGGAAATCAAGTTTATCTTTATATCCTTGGATCTCAATTTCCAAATTGGATACCATTGTATCCCATATTTTATTATCTTGACCTTGCATCATACAAACAACATATTGATGCCCACTCTTTTGTTGGGGAAGTTTCAATTTTTTGACAAGTGCATAATTTATGAAATTGCGGGTAGCGGAGTCTTCAATCATGACTCTAACCCTCTTTCCAGCTATCAATCCATGCACTCTAACTAAATCATGTGGCCCAAAAGTAGGCTGTCACATAGAAGTTGATATACAACACCTGTGTTATACATCCTTGTGCAAAACCTCTAAAGATTTATACCTTTCATGCCCCTTTAATTCTAGAGTCTACACTACATGGATTTGTTTTCCTTTTCCCTTGCCCTTGTCCTTATCCTTTCCTTTATCTTCTCTCTTTTTCCTTTGAGGGCAATTCCAGGCAGCATGGTTAGGGGATAGGCAATTGAAACACAGCTTTTCCTTTTTGGCCTTATCAAAGTCATCTGGACTTAACTTTGGCCTTACATATTGTTTCTTTTCAAAAGGTTGTTTCTTGCCCTTAAAAAATGGCATTTTCCTTTTAAATTTGCCTACAATTTTTGAGGTTTCCAATTCCTTAGTCTTGGGCTCCGTATTAGTGAGACTAGTGAGTGTACCTAGACGCGTACTATCTTCATTGATTAATGCAAATTTAATTGCCTCTTCAAGCGTCTTAGGTGAACTCCTTTTTACTTCCTTTTCATAGGCCTTATCTAGTCTCTTAATGAATTCTCTTGTCTTTTGAAATTCATCTATTCCTTTCAATTTGAGGATTATCTCACAATATTCCTCCAGATATGTCAGCAGGGGTCTTCCCTTTTGTCTGACATAATCCCAATCTTCCCAATTTCTTTCCATTTCATTTTCAGGAAGGAATTCTTTCAAAAAGACGGATTCAAATTGAGCCCAAGTTTCAGGTATTTTATTTGCCTCCTTTAAAGTTCGCTACCATTTATATGCCTTTGGCCCCAAAGTTAAACTGGCCTCTAACGCTTGGAGATGTGGTGGAGTATTTTTAAGTTTGTGTAAATCTTCCCATTTTTGGAGAAAATTAAAGATAGTGTATTTATTTCTATCTTTTTCCTCCCTGTGAAACTGAGGGGGTTTCATATATTTTAAAATTGGATTATCCCTCAACTTGTGGTGGGGTTTCTTAGGATCTCGCATAGTCACATCCAAATCTTTTGATGAAGATGGGATATCCGAGGTTTCTATCTTATTTTTATCCCTTTTTAGTAATAAAATTAATTGAGATTTTATTTCGGTAAGTGTTTGAGTTAAAAATTCCATTTGAACCCCCTGTGCCTGCACACGAGCAGTTAGATCATCAAATTGTTCTCGTGTGGCAAAAAATTCTTTCCACTGTTCTTCTTGTATCTCCGTTTCATGGGGATCTACCATAGGGTGGTCCCCAGAACTAGAACCTTCTATTATTCCCTCTTTCCCTTTTTTTTCCATTAATACACTGGAATTGAAAAGCAAATATAAGAAATTTGCATATAAAGTAAAGTACTTCCCTGGTTATAGTGACAGGGCAACTGTTGCTGGTTTTAATAATAACCTTGAAGAGTGAGGGATAATGTATCTTTCCCGAATTGAGCCGGTCACGCTGGAAATGAAACTTATTTGTAGAAACGACAAGTATTTAGGCCCCTTCTTAGTGGTCACATGAACCATCAATACGCCTTTCTTGAATTTGTTCTCTGCCCAACCTGTACTTGTCATACAAGTGCAGTCGGAGCTGGTGACAGAGACACCAGACAATAGAGAGTAACATGCAGTCGGGCTGGTCACAGAGACACCAGATGGTAGTACCGTTTTTTATTTGGTTGCGCCTCACGAAGTAAACGATGTCCAGGATACGGGCGCTAAGCGTGTGGGACAGCGTCTTCACGCCAGATGACGAGTGACGTGTCGGGAAAGAACTTTACGTCAAATTTCATATGACGTGTCAAGTGGGCGCGAGGGAAAAAAAAACTTCACACATAAACAGAAGCGAGACTCGACGGCTCTGAAGACAGAAAGACCCGATGGCTCTGAAGAAAGGATGACCCGACAACTCTGAAGGAGGAGGATCCAACGCCTGCTTTGATACTAGTGTTGGAGTCGTGATGGGCGATTCAGTTCGATAACTAATATGATGAGGATAAAGGAATACCACACAGTTCCATTCAAAACAGAGGCACGAGATACGTTTCACCTCCCAGCCTTGCCTAGTTAATTGCTGGCAACTCACATCGTGATCTGATTGCCAGCCGTCAATTCTTGGTGAGTCCTATTCTTGGACTCTCTTTAATTCTAGGCTCCCCTAAATCCCGTTCGGGTGCCCAAGACCCCCGGACGGTCATCCCTCGTGCCTGTTTCCCGTAATTTACCTTATTTATGTAACACTTTGCCAACTCCGCCTTCTCACTGGAAGAGAGTTTGGACTCGTTGCGCGAAGAAGGATGATTGACAGCCTCCGTAACAAGCTCCACCAAATCATAGGACTCCAATATGGCAAGCATCATGACCCGCCAGATGCAATAGTTCTCACCATCGAGCTTTTGATTTGAAGGAAGAGCCGCTAGGATGGGCACCTTCCGGTCCAGGATCGCCTCAAACTCTGTCTCGGCCTCAGAAGACATGTGCACCTACAATGCCTACACAAAACACAAAAAAAACAGTCCTCTCTGACTATGAAAATATAGTCTGTTAGGGCTGAGGTTCGCTCATCCTATTCCTTCTTCACCCGCCGGAGGCGATGAAAATGTAAAATTTGCACTTGAAGCCCAAAAACACAGCCTTCTTCCTTCCCGCCGGAGGCGATGAAAAGGTAAAATCTGCACTTGAAGCCCAAAAATGCGCCTTCTTCCTTCTCTAATAGCAAAAAAAACAGCAACAATTTCAGCAGATCTTCTCTTTTCTTGCACGCCCACACTCACCTCAATCTAGTTCTGATGCACAGCCTACCTGCTCGCATTTGAACGGTGAAAACGCAGCCTTGTGTTGTGCTGAAAACTCCTCTTCAGATAGGTCCTTCAATGCTTTGATACCATGTGAGAGTGAAGCAATGCAGAAGCGAATGGCCGTGACAAAGAGTGAACAAAGAGAGAAGAGAGAAAGAAAGAGATAGTAAAACATAGAAAATCTACAATGAAGAATGTTGTATAAGGATGTAGAATTATACACGTGTGTAGAGAAAATATCTGCATATGTCTTCTCCTCGAGGATCTCGATCTCCATCAGCCCCGAAGGCAATCTTTGCAATCAGCAGACTGTGTTGGAAATAAAGGCCTCGTGCCTTTAAATGTGCTCGGGTGTGAACACACCCTTAGCACTTGTACTTACGCATATATATCTATCTAAAAACCTAAAGGTACACACTCGTCATTGTACCTAAAAATGTGCTCACTCTACTCTACTCTGTCTCACTCTCTGTCTCTCACTATGTGTAACGACTGATTGTCTTGATCTCCGTGTCTAACCCGTCACTATAAACTGTTATTAGAGCTGGTAAGAGATAGCTTAGGTGTTGCAGGAGTCCCAAGCGGACTCGACGCGTAGTAGTTGACAGTCGACAGGTGCAGGGAAGTTGTAGGCATGCTTGTGTGTAGGAGAGACAGTTGACTGGTTCAAGAAAAGAAAGAAAAATCTTTGAGTAGTTGTTTTTCGTAAAAGGTAATTGTATTAATTACGAAAAAAATACAATATTACTTGATTACAATATACATGATGACAAGCCAGGCCATCATGTGAAGAGGTGCTAAGTACTACGAGTTACAATTTCATGGCAATTATGCGGAGGAAATTGCCATATGCCAAGGACGGAAGTCCTCCGTAGAGAGCAAATCAGAACGATGGAGAAGAGCTAACTGCCAATACAAGAGGCCCTTAAGCCTCACAATATGCCCCTGAACATTATGGGCGGAGTCAAACAGAAAAGCATTCCGAATGGTCCAGTTATGCCAACAGTCCCAGTATCGAAGAAAGTGGTACATGAGCTTCATATGTGGCTGTGCGGGAGTAGGGTATTTGGGCCGGCCCAAAACCCAATCAAAGGGGCGCAGTGTGATCCCAACCACCCCTCGCCAAACGGCCGACAAAAACAACCAGACTTTCTTAGCGACGGGGCAAGAAATAAATCGGTGGCGGGCAGATTCCATAGTAGTGGTGCAAAAGAAACAGGTGCCATTGGAGATTCGTCGCTTGGAAAGAGCCGAAGCAAGCGGAAGACCCCCAATCATCACTCTCCAAAGAAAGACTTTGTATTTAAAGGGTGTCTTGTTGACCCAGCCCTCCATCACAGTTGCCCTCCACCAAGACCGGGATTTACGCAATCCCCATAAAGCATTCGCTTTAGTAACTAGCCATTGATTGTCTTTAACCAGAAGATGATACACTTGATTAGCAGAAGCTTTGCTCAAATGCAGCCGGCCTTGTAGGTCCCAATCCTGCCAGGGATGATCCAAAGCAAGAGCAGGAAAGGGTTGTCTGCTCTAGAGCACCATCGAAAGCTGTTCCCATATAGGCCTATATCCACGAGGGATCCGGAAGAGCCTCCTAGCAGTACGAAACGATATAAGCACATTGCGACTGGCAAGGGTGGCATCCGCGACTGAAGACAAGCCCAAACGTGCCATCCGGTTGAATTGTGGTCTAAGCTCATGTTTACCTTCCCACGAAAGTAAACGCGAGACTGCCAGTACTTCCAATTGAAAAGAGTTAGTAGCCAAGCGATCCTCCGTTGGGTGCCACTGAGCCTTTTGAAGGACGTGTTTCCAGGAACACACCAAATGAGTAAGCAGCGATGACGAAGAACTGGAAAACCGCGAATCCGCATTAAGAACATGCCACCAAGAACCTTGGAGTTGGGTAGTGCCATGCCGAAGCCCATGGCCCTCGAGGAAATAACGGGCGATAGCGACCCATGGATGATGATCATCCGAGCACATGGCGCGGAAAAGGGACCAACGAAGTTCCTGCATGTGAGATTGGGCATCTAAAATCGCTCCGCCACCCATGGGTTTGGGGGTGCACACATGCGACCACGAGATCCAGGAAATACCTGCATGCACTGAGTCCTTCTTCCATAGCATGAAGCGAATAGACTGAGTGAGAGCATTCAGAGTCGTGGGAGTCCAGGGCAACAATGGCAAGAAATATGTGAGCATTGGCAACATAATTATCTGGGCTACTTTGAGGCGAACATGAAAAGGCCAGGCCTGAGACTTCCAATACATAAACTTGGCCACCATTTTCTGAGAAATCCACTGCAGAAGCTGTTTTGGAGGAACATCGACACCCAAAGGGTATCCAAGATGCCTTACAATGGAACCTCGAGGAACAACCAGACCCTGCCAGTCCAAGGACTGCAAATCCGACTCCGTGCAGCTTAGAATGGCTGATTTGAGCGCATTGATACGAAGGCCTGACGCCTGACCAAAGAGACCCCAAACATCCAATGCTTTTCGAAGGTTATCCTTATCCGCCCGCAAAATCATAAAAGTATCATCCGCCAGTGATTGGCCAATGAAGTGTTGTCCTGTAGGAAGCGACAGTCCAGCCAACTGGGAAGAGGCGGCCATATGTGTTAACATGGAAAGAACTGGATGTGTCGCAAGGGCAAAGAATAAAGGGCTCAAAGGGCACCCCTGTCTGACAGAACGGGCAAGGACAAATGGTTCAGTAACACCTCCGTTCAGCATGACTCGCGAAGACGCCGCAGCACTAATGGTGTAGATCAGATGAGACATCCGAGCACCAAAGCCCATAGCAGACATAAGGTCAGCAACGAAAGACCAGTCCAGATAGTCAAAAGCCTTTTCCAGGTCCAGTTGAATCAATACCACCTCCTGATTAGAATGGCGGGCATAATCAATGGCCAACTGGGCATTCAAAACATTATGTAGAATATTTCGGCCCTTAATGAAACCATACTGGAAAGGTGCACAAGGGCAGGGAGATGCTTATGGAGCCGATTCGCCATTATTTTGGAAAAGATTTTGTACATTGAACCCATCAAAGAAATGGGGCGCCACTGAGTCAACTTAGATGGAGAAGGAACTTTTGGAAGCAATTTAATAAGTCCTTGTTTCCATGAGGGAGGCATGATTCCCGTTTCCCACACCTGTTGAAACAAAGCCTGTAATGGTTTCGCCAATTGGGTAGCGAAAGCCTCAAAGAACTCATTGGTGAGACTGTCCCAACCCGGACTTTTATCTTTGGGCAAGTGTAATAAGACATCCATAACCTCTGCTTCACCAATATCTGACTCCAGAGTAGCTTGCATGTCCTGCGGAAGCTGATTGTGGACCAGGTCATAAAAAACCGAACGGGCCTGAGTAATTTGGGCTGAAGGTGGGGAAGCGGAACCCAGAAGGTCACGGAAATAATTCCTGCACATATGCACAATAGTCTGTGGATCCAGGATAAAATGGCCTTGTGCATCCTCGAGTCTGGTCATATTCTCTCGAGCAGGAGAGGCATGGAGAGCTCGAAAGAACTTATGTGTCTGACATGCACTATCTTGCAAAGTCTCTGTCAGATGTTGCAATTTGGCCTGCTGATACGATTTTAGCTGGAATTCTTTAATAAGATCGGCCACCCGCATGGCCAGTGCAAGCAGAAATGCATCATCCGGAGTGTCCACCAGCAGGGAGCGAACCAAAACCAGCAAGTCCTCCGCTGCCCGTCGACGGCGCCGACAAAGAGAGGCATGATAGATCCCATATTGCCGAGCAACCCGCTGCACATTAGAGAGCAATCTTTCAAATGACGCAGTGCCCTGAGAGGAAAAGTCCAAGGAGAATCTGTCAAGCAATTGTTGCATATAGCCCTGAAAAATGGTATGCTTTAAGTAGGACGAGTTGAAACGCAAAGGGAGTCTCTCCAGAAATTGCTTGAAAGGGGCAATGGGTTGTGCAAGCAACTCGAACTGCAGAGGGAAGTGGTCCGACAAGACATATTACTGCAACACTTTTATTTCGAGCATCTCAGGCAGAAAATCATCATTCTGCATGATATATATAGGGTCCAGCCGCGACCATGTTGTGGCATACTGGGCCGAATGGAAAGTAAAGCCTGGAGAAGACGGGTGTAGCCAGGACCAAAGATCTTGCTTAAGAACAGCAAGAGCCAACTCTTGCCACATACAACTTTCCGGTGCATCCATGACCGAGTGCTCCGATGTAGACTGAGAAGAATCAACACACATATTGAAATCCCCCATGAAGAAGCCCCGTCTGCCAAGTGATAATGAAGTCTTCAAGGTCTGCCAAAGCTCCCGGCGAGAGAACGAATCATTCGGAGCATAGAGGCCAAGTAACCATAGGATTTCCCCTTCGAATAGGATTTCAATCACCAAGAAGCGGCCATGAACGTCATTTTTAATAAGAACAGGCTGATATTTGGCATGTACAATCATGAGCACACCCGAATAATGCATAGCCTGTGTTCCTGCATAGAACAAATGAAAGCCATGGCAATCCATAACTTTACCGGCGTCACCGTGACTCTTGTGCTCAACAGCGCACAGGACGTCCCACTGATTCTCATACAATGCCGTCCACATGGCATGTTGCTTGTGGCGAGAACAAATCCCTCGCACATTCCACGTGGCCACTTTCATGTGTATACAAAACACAATCAGGTACGAGGCACAGCTTGCCTCGATTTGACTTTGTCGGCGAGAATGTCCACGACTCCCTCATCCAAGAAATCCGCCAACACCGCAAAAGAGTTCTGAGGGCCGGATTTGGAAGAAGACGGCATATCTGCTTGCTTGGGGTTGGAACGTGGGTAACGACGATCCCACGGAGTAATGACGTTGCCCCTGGTATCAAAAGCCAGCTGTGCAGGTGGGCCCTTTAGACGATCCGAATACATTTTCCTGGCTGGTTGATGACGGGGAGTTGAAGAAACCATAGCAGGGGCAGAGCGCTCAGAAGACATCATCTCCTTCCTGCGCATGTATGTTCGCATGGAATCTTGTGAGGTAGTAGGCACAGTACTCTCCATGCCAGCACCAATCCTGGTGCATTTTTTGGCACGTACTTCAACCCAATCAGTGGCACGGGAATCCAGACCCGAAACCTGTTGTTTACCTTTGGCCAGAACTTGGGGCGGATGGATAGTATCCCGCGACGGAGCATCGCACACCATATCTTCCATGGGCGGAGCAACATGACCGGTATCTGAGACGTGTTGTTGCTCAGGGCATTCAGCCATAAAGTGTCCCAACTGTCCACAGGAAAAGCAATGGCCGGCAAAATTGCCCCATTTCAAACGAAAGTGTAGCGGATGCATGCCAGAGCAATTGAGGCGTAACCAAGCAGGCCGTTTCCTTGCAGTATCCCATAACATGTACAAGCGGTTGCGATTCACAGCCCTGAGACTGGGAGGGACCAGAACCGTGCCCACAGCGGCAATAGCTCCTTCAATAGCGGCCAATAAACAGCCGGACAATTTTCCACTTCTACCCACACAGGGCATTCACGTTGCAGGAGGTGCTGGAAATCTGCCATCGGGCGCCATGGAACCACATGAACCAACCGACGATCAAAAAACAACGGCAGTTTAGACAGGAGAGCAGCACGGTGCGTCTCGGTTTTCAAGAGGACCTAAAAAAAACCTCGGGATCCAACAAAAATCTCCTCAACACATTCCCCTTGTAGCAGACTCTGCAGCCATTGGCGAATACAGGAAAGCAGCGGGATTTGACCAGTGAAGAAGAGTATCACCGCGCGATCATAAAATACCGAAAAGGAGCGCAGGACAGTTTTTGGGTCGACGGTTGCTTCCAGAACATCGTCTGGAGCAGAGTCAGAGAAGGCTTCCTGATTATGTTGAACATATTCACCAAGCAGAGTGTTGGCAAATTCCAACAGATGCTCCCAGTCCATCTCCTGAGAGTCCACAGAATCCGAAGTAACCTGCGCATAGGAACGATCCGGAGTAGCACCTATCTCTTCCGGTGCATGCTTGGTACGTTTACCCGCAGGCTGGATGTCAGGACCCGGGGGCAATTCTTCCGTGCACGGAACCATATCCTCCGGTTCCTCAGCATCAGAGTCCGGGCCAAGTGCTGCCACCGTTTGGTCTATGAAATCCAGATCCAAACCAGCCATCGTGTATGACGAGCTGATCCCGAAGAAGGGCTGACCGACAGTGCAGAGCTGGACCGCTCACTCTCTCTCCCTTCTGCCTCTCTCTCTCTCTGTGAACAGAGCCGGGGGCACGCTATCCTGGACGCTGCCTCTCTGACGATGGTCAGGTTCCGGTTTTTACAGGAGCTGGGCGCCTCTGCACAAAAGGAGGAACGCACGCAGGCGGAGCCTCGAACGGCAGCACAGGCGAGGTAAACGGGGCGGCTGCAGACGTTTCAGCGGGACAGGCAGTAGACAGGGCGGTGACTGGCCGGAGCGGACAGCGTCTGACAGGCGATGACGGCTTTTAACAGACGAGGGCGGATAGGTCTGGCGGGCTATGGCGTCTGACAGGCGAGGGTTGATCTGGTAGCGAACAGGACGACGTGCAGGTCTTGGTAGGCGAACAGGTCGACGTGCAGGTCCCGCGGCGGGTCGGACCGGTCAGATGGGCGGTGCCGCAACGGGTCAGGTCAGGGCGAGAGGGCGCAGGCGAGACGGAGCAAGGGGGCGCAGGCGAGACGGAGCGAGGGCTGGGGGCGCGGGTCGCAGGTCGCGCAGGCAGCGACAACGGATCACGCACAAACGGGGCTGCGTCAGGGCTCCTGTCGGGAGGGCAAAGCGGCGGCGCGTCAGGTCAGGACAGCGGCGGTGCGTCAGGTCAGGACAGCGGCAGCACGACGCGCAGGCAACGAGCGTGTTTCCATCGCGCCCGTCTCTCCTCTCTCTCTCTCTCTCTCTCTATCTTTGAGTAGTTGTTTATCGCCTTGCGAAGGCCTGGTACATTCTTAGGGACGAGACAAGATCGGAAGCTGATGCCTTGTCTTCCTAGGGGTGGCAACTAGCTAAAAAGCAAAGCAAATAAAAGAAGATTGGAGCAAAAATAAAAGTGAGCATTAGAAAAGGATTAAGTGTCGCCTTGCGAGGGCTTGGTAGGTTCTTGGGTACTGAGACAGGACCTGAGGCCAATGCCTTGTTCTCCTTGGGTCACTACGCTCAGCTCCCTCCTTTTTACATGCCCAAGTATGAAAACCTAAAAAAAGATGTGCCAAAAAAATGCTGATACTTTTTGATCAGGCTATAGGAGTTCTCACCTAGGAGGAGCTCTTGTTGAGTTGACTTGAGTAGGTAGGTAGTTCAGGCCACCACTTAGAATGACCTCTTTGATAGTTCTTGTTAGTTTGGATGTGTTGGAACAGTTGGTTAGTGACTAGCTTTTGGCTTTCTGTCAGATTATGCTAGGCCTACTCCTCTTGGATTTCATACCTTGTTTTTGTCAAGGGGTAGGGTGAAAGCTATAATGTCTATTGTTGAGTATCTATTTTGTATCAGCTTAATGCTCTTTGTGGTTGTGTCTATGTGCAGATCTATTCGTGGGATTCCACGGCTTGAGTTGCCCTCTCTTGTAATCGCCAATGACAGTTGCATTTTAGGAGCCCACTTTGAGGCATTCTTGAAGCATTTAAGGCAAGTTTAGGAGCAAAAAAGTGCCCGGGAGATGCTAAATAGCGTGTTTTCATGGAAAATTCAACGGTGGTGGATAGCAAAGAGCGAGCGTCTGCGCCACATGCGACTGACGGGCGCCTGTTCTGCGCGATAGGATTGCAACAATGTGTTTACCGACGGGACCCGCGTGATGCGAACGGGCAGTGTCAGCCCTGATGAGTCAACGGACCCGTCATCCAACCTTTTTTCCCTTCAAATTCTTTTTTGAAATTCCTCTTCTCCTGCCGAGGGTTCACGCGTGGAGGTGCAGCTTCCATTTATTGTGCAATCTTGGCCCAGAAATTTGGGGCTTTTCTCAGATTTGGGGAATGTGATGTAGGACAAGCAAATTTCTCTCAGAAATTGCCGGAATTGGTGAAATCTTGCATCCAACATTTGGGGCTTTTCATGTACATGCACAAATTGGGCTGAAATTCACCCAATTTCTTGACATTGATGCACATTGGACCCCGTGCAATTTGGGCCTTTTGTTGTTTGGGTAAAATTTGTGCAGCATTTGGTCATTTTATGTACATGTAGGTTGAATTCCACGCAATTTGGACATCAACACTAGGTAAAATTTGGTGATTTTACTGAAATTGCTCTATTTTGGCAAAATTGGCTTGTTCTATGGATAACAGAGAAAATGCACAAAATTTTGGGGCGTTTGACCGTTCGTGTCAAATTTTATGCCCTGGGTACATGTACAACAGAAATTGCAGCTAAAATTTGGGATTTCTCATGTAATGTGATGCATATGCCCTTGGAACAGCTGTAATCAGTTGGATAATGCTGTAGCACATGGTTTGGTGCTTCTGAAAATTTAATTATAGATCTGAAATCTGTGCTTCTACGTGGTTATTTATTGCTGGTTGGTACTTGTTTGTACCTTGGTCACTTGGGTGACAGTTTTGGGCCTGCATTTGCTGTTTTTTGGTCACATTTGGGTTGAAAATCATGGCTGGCAGCAATGACAGCAGTAATCTGATGCACATAAAGAAGCTTGAAGGTGCACATAACTTTGCAGTTTGGCAAAAGCAATGCTACAATATCCTGTTGCAAAAGAAGCAGGCAAAGCTGACCAAAACGGAAGGGGCAAAGGCCGCGGACATGGAATAGGACAATTGGGATGAGTTAAATGAGCTTGCATGCTCAACCATAGAGCTATCGATTTCTGATGCCTTGCTGTTTAACATTGAAGGTTTGGATTCTGCATATGCTATATAGACTAGACTGGAAGAACTATATGTATAGAAGAGTGTTGCAAGCAAAGTGTATTGGCTGAAAAAGCTTATGGATTTGCGTGTGAAAGAGGATACAACAATGTCTACTCACTTGAGTGAGTTTAACTCCATTTTCAGCCAACTGGTTGCCTTGAAGTTCATGATTGATGAGGAATTTAAGGCTACTTTCTTGCTTTGCACTCTACCAGAGAGTTGGGATACATTCAGGACTGTTATGAGCAATTCTAATATGATCCTTTTGTATGCTGATGTAGAGAGTGCTCTACTTATGGAAGAGATGAATCGACAGAACAATGCATCCAGTAAGTCTTCTAGTGCTTTGCATACTAGGGGCAGATCACAGCAAAAGGGAAGATATGATAGCAAGGGACACAGTAAATCATGCGGCAAAGATGTGAATGTCATCATTGTGGCAAGAAGGGTCACTTTAAACGTGATTGCTACAAATGGAAGAAATAGAAAGGAAAAGGCAAGAAGACATATGATAGCAAGTTAAGGACAGTCAGTCTAAAAAGAGCAGTGTAAAATTTGAAGAGGTGAATGTAGTCACTTATGACAGTGATAGTGGAAGTAACGTACTCTTTGTCTCTTCACACTTTGGTGCACATGCTTTACTTGCAGATATAGATAATGACATGTATATCTGGATTCTCGATTCAGGTGCTTCCTTTCATGTCACCCCTTATTGAGTGGTTCTCTGTCTATATAGGCGGTCGACATGGTGTTGTCCATCTTGGGGACAACTATGCATGTGAGATTGTAGGTATTGGCAGTGGGCAGTTACTGTTTCAGCATGGCTCTGTCTTTACACTTCAGCATGTACGGCATATACCTCAGCTCAAGAAGAGCTTGATTAGCACAGGGCAGCTAGATGATGATGGTTTTCATACCACCTTTGGTGATGGAAAATGAAAGATCTGTAAGGGATCTAGAGTGATTGCCAAAGGTTGTAAGAGTGATACTTTGTATCCACTTCATGTATCTAGTATGCATGACCATGTTGCCGTGACTGAGCAACCAAGTGTTTCTTTGTGGCATGGTCGGTTGGGACACATGAGTCAAACATGAATAAAAGTGCTTTTTCGTTTGGGTTACTTGCCTTGTCTTCGTTATGCTGATTTTGAGCACTGTGATCATTGTATTTATGGCAAACATGTACAAGCATCTCATAAAAAGTCTTTCTTTGTTTGAAATCTTCTTCTCTAGAGTTAGTACATTTAGATGTATGTTAAATGTCAGGATTATCTTTAGGGAGAAAGAAATATTTTGTCACCTTTGTCGATGATGCTACACGGAATGTATGGGTTTAGCCTATTCGTAGCAAGGATGAAGTGCTTGACAAGTTTAAAAAATTCTTGGCATTGGCTGAAAATCAGACAGATAAGAGTCTTCGCTTTGATAATGATGGGGAATATGTGTCCAAGGCCTTTCAGGCATTTTGTGATAGCAAAGGGATAAAGAAGGAGCTCACTGTCCCTCATAATCCGCCCCAAAATGGAGTTGCAGAGCGTATGAATCAGACCATATAGGATAAGGTTCATACGATGCTGTCTCATGTTGCATTATCCCATGGTTTCTGGGCAGAGGTTGTTATGACAGTCATTCACTTAATTAGTCGGTCACCAAATAGGTCTTTGGGGGAGGGGGGGGGGGGGGGGGGGCAAGCCACCTTCATATGCTTATCTGAAAGTGTTTGGTTGTGAGGCTTTTGTGCACATTAGTAAAGAAAAACGCAGCAAACTTGAGCCAAAGTCCTGTAAATGCATTTTTCTAGGATATGGTAACGAAGGTGAAATGGGGTATAAATTGTGGGATCTCGAGAAAAGGAAAGTAGCACGTAGCAATGACGTTATCTTTCGGGAAGATCGCATGCATAAACAGCCCGAAAAGACTGAGGAGGTCTGTAGGGTTGCATTCCGGGATGAAATACCTTTTGGACAGCAAAACATGCTCATTGTACAGCAGCAAATACTTGCTATAAATGAATCTGTAAATGCAGGAAATGATGCCGGAAATGATCAGCCAGCTATTGCCCATGAAAATGAGCCACAATATGTGCAGGAACAGCCAAGATAGAAAGCTGTTAATGCTGATTTGTAGGCTGAAATGCCAGGACAACATGCTGAAAATGGAAATTTGCAGGAACATCCAGCAAACAATGACTGTTGGGTCAGGAAATCGTCTAGGGCTACTAGACAACTTGACAGATTTTTTCCTGGTGCAAACAATGTGGCTGATTATGTCATATTGACGGACTGGTGAACTGTCTTGCTTCAAGGAAGCAATGGACAGACAGGACAACAAAAAATGGTATAAAGCCATGTTGTTAGAGATGGAATCTCTTGAGAAAAATGACACTTGGGACTTGGTGCAGTTGCCTAAGGGGTAGAAAACACTTCCATGCAAATGGGTTTACAAGGTCACTTCTAGTTCCTCACCAAAGTACAAAGCAAGATTGGTTGCAAAGGGGTACAAGTAGGAGTATGGAATGGACTTTGATGAGATTTTCTCTCTTGTAGTCAACATGGCTACATTGAGAACCATTTTTGGGCTTGGTTGCAGTTGAGGATATGGAGCTTAACAAATGGATGTAAAGACTGCATGAGGACATATATATGCAGTAGCCTGAAGGGTTTGTTGAACAAGGGAAAGAAAAGATGGTATGTAAACTCAAAAGGAGTTTGTATGGGCCGAAACAAGCACCAAGAGAATGGTATCATAAGTTTGATATATTTATGCAAGCAAAGTCGTCATGGTAGCTTTGATATGAAGGATCTTGGTGATGCAAATCACATTCTTGGCATGCGAATACTCAGAGATAGATCGACATGCTTACTCTATCTATCTTAGCAGGAATACATCTCCAAGGTTTTGCAGCATTTCAATATGGAAGGGGGGGAAAACAATTGAAGTTCCATTGCCTCCATATGTGAAACTCAGTGCAGAGGATAACCTTATACTGATGATGAGAAGGCTGAAATGGCCAAGATACCATATGCTTCAGCTCTTGGCAGTTTGATGTATGCTATGGTTGCTACACATGCTAACATTGCCTTTGCAGTGGGAGTGATTAGCAAATACATGGTAACCCTTGGCAAGAAGCATTGGGATGCAGTGAAAGATATTATGAGATACCTCAAAGGCACAAAGGAGTTGTGCATCTGCTTTGGAAAGCAGAAGGCATCTGTTGTTGGCTTTACGGATGCATACTATGCTGGTCATGTGGATTGCAGAAAGTCCACTTTTGGGTATGTGTTTACTTTCATAGGAGGAGTAGTCTCTTGGATCTCTAGGCTACAAAAGTGTGTTACATTGTCTACTACAAAGGCAGAGTATGTGGCTGCCACTGAGGCATGCAAGGAGGCTTTATGGCTTTCACGTCTGGTGGGAGAGCTTGGCATCATAGAGTTACCTGTTTTCCATTGTGATAGTCAGAGTGCTATCATGCTAGCACGGAATCTTGTCTTTCATGCAAAGACAAAGCACATATAGGTGAAGTACCACTTCATTAGAGATGTACTTGACAGCAAGAGCATTGAGCTTGTCAAAGTGCATAGAGATAATCCTGCAGACCTTCTCACGAAGGGTCTTCTAGCAAAGCGGTTTGCTCATTGCCGATAGATGATGGGTGTTGGATAGATATATGTATTTCAGTGTTGTACATACCTAGACTTAGCTGATTTTTTTCTCCTCTTAAGGCACATTGCCTTTAGGTGGGAGGTTGTCGGGAATAAAGGCCTTGTGCCTTTAAATGTGCTCGGGTGTGAACACACCCTTAGCACTTGTACTTACACATATATATCTATCTAAAAACCTAAAGGTACACACTCGTCATTGTACCTAAAAACGTGCTCACTCTCTACTCTACTCTATCTTACTCTCTCTGTCTCTCATTGCGCGTAATGACTGACTGTCTCGATCTCCGTGCCTAACCCGTCACTACAGACTGAAATCTGTCAGAGACAATATGTAGACTGCTGAAAACTCAGCTTATTTATAGGCTGTAAATAAATCAGTAAATGATCAGGTCGGCTGCATTAAATGCAGCCGACTGCAGTCACCACGTGGCACTGCTGACGTGGCCGTGTCCAGGAAATGACTCTCAACACTTCTAACATCATACTAGAGGTCTGATGTTTTGTGCATGTTAGAAGTCATGTTGTGAGAGTGCATAATGCGCGTAGAAGCATAAACTGTAAGCTCATAAGCACTAAGCACTGAACAGAAATTAAAGAACTCAAAACTGACCAGGAGCAGGCAATAGAATACATAAGAAAGCATGAGAGCTCGGAGTACACGAACATGGTACAAGGCCCCCTGCGTGATCAGTAATAGCGTTCCCAATATCTCCCTTGAATGTCCTTGAACTGAATGGATAGTGTGGAGTAGGAGGCTATATAAAGAGCTTAGGAGGCTATATAAAGGGCTAATGCATATCCTACCTTTTTTATAGAATTTTCCTCCATCCATCAGAATTGAAGCATGATTAACATAAAGGGGTGGCCCCCTGTTAATGCATCACTGCTTTTGTGTACAATCCTTTGCTTTGTGCAACCTCAAACATCTGGAGATTTGGCATGCTATGATTTGCCATTCTGAAATCCTTGATGGATTAAGGCATAGGCTATTACTACTTTGATTTAGTCTTAGCACAAAAGCTTTGCATGATGCGAGATGACTATGTTAGGTACATGCTATAGATTTGTACAATGGTTATGTGTGCAAGAAAAGCTCAAGCTAGAGCTAAGAGGGTTGTAAACAAGCAACTATGATTGCAAATTTGACAGTGCTGTTGATTATGAGCGTTATCGCTACTGTTTGAAAATTGAGACTCACAAGACAATTACTAGACCGTAGCAGTTGCCCTTCTAGCTTACTTTTGTATGTGACTAGTGCTGTACGCTTTGACACCATCAACATAACCGAATGAATAAGGATAAAATGGTAAGCCCCCTCTCAAATCTGAAACAGTCGGAGTGAGAAGATCAATCCTTGAAACAAAGACTATGAGATAGGCTCGTAAAAAATTGTTCGGAAGAAATTGCTTCAAAATTAGAGCTTAGGACTAGGGGTAAACATTGTGAAAAAGCAGGGTAAGATAGGTTCATTTGTTTGGAAGAAATTAATTGCTTCAAATTAGAGGTTAGAAGGACAGAGGGTAAACATTGTGAAAACAAGCACGCTAACAGAGTGCATAGAAATACAAACTCCTTCAATTATAGATGAATGTTCATATAGATGGAATGCAAATCGAAAAATAGATACATGGACCTCTACACAAAGTGAGGTATGAGGTACAGTGATGCGCAGTGACTAGTTGAATCAGCTCATCCTAATAAAGAGCTTGAATGAAAGGCAAAGGCTTGATAGAGCACAAGGTTTGGGGACACTCAGAGAGGCAGTCCAGGCTGTGTGAAGCTGAATGTAGAGTTGACTGCCTTTTGTAGTAGACCAATAGCATTGTGGCATGCGGCTCTGTTCAGGGCAGCGGTTGACAATAGCCACAGTAGGCTCTATTCTGATGACATCAGTAGTGTGGACACTTACACAAGCTGTTGTGATCACCTAAGCTTGGGAGTGGGCAGCAGAAACCTGCATTTCATAGCATGAAGCAATATGTAGTAGTAGGGATAGCAGCCAGGACAGTAGGACAGTTGCAAAGGTAGCATGGAGGGTGACTAAGCAAAGTAAGATCACAAGAGCATATAATCTCCCAGTATGTCATTGCACAATTATTCAACATCTACATGCTTTGTGTTCTTCAAACCTTAGCTTCAAATTAAGAGGGGAAATATGTAGGATGCAGACAGGGAGATCCCTCAATAAATAGATGTAGCACAATCTCCAAGCATGGCATTATACAATCCTGCCAACTCTTGGTGTGCTTTTTGTTCTTCAATCCTCATCCCTGAATAACAAAGGGCAGAGATATAGGCTGCAAATAGTGAGATCCTTCAATAAATGGATCGTAGTTGACAGTGATGAATGAAAAGAAAATAGCTCTTTAGTACCCCAAATGAAAGAGTCCATGCACTTACAGATGAAGTCCAGAGCTTATTTCCTGTCCAATCACAAGGGCAAAATAGGTCGGGCAGTAATAGGACATGAGGAAACACTCGAAAAGAATGAAAACAACAAACCACAACCCTCTGTTTCTCTTGATAACTCTTCAGCCATAGAAAACATGGATACATGTATGAGTTTTAAAATGATGGAGAAACAATTTATTGACCATCCCCTCATCATTTGCAAATAAAGGTGATATGATCTGATTTATGTTTCAGTCTTTAAAACAACCTTGTAAGGTGATTAAACATTCACTCACTTCTAGAGACCTAGGCACTAAGTCAAACATGGGTCGTTAGGCAAACATATGTGTCCCTCCAGTTAACTGTCATCCCAAGTTACATTTCATTTGCAAATAAAGGTGATATGATCTGATTTATGTTTCAGTCTTTAAAACAACCTTGTAAGGTGATTAAACATTCACTCACTTCTAGAGACCTAGGCACTAAGTCAAACATGGGTCGTTAGGCAAACATATGTGTCCCTCCAGTTAACTGTCATCCCAAGTTACATTTCCAGGAGGTTCGAAAATTGAGTCTTTACATGTGCCCTTTGGCTCCAAGTGTGAATAATTCTAAAAATAAAAGGGTGGTTCAACATTCATGTTTTTAAGTAGTTTTTTAGCTCTAAAGAAATTTGCCACACCTGCAAATATATATTTTTAATGCAGTAAGATAATTCCCACTTGGACAGATAACTTGTCACGTGAATGGATTGCACAACTCAAGTTGTTCCTAAAAGTGGTCACTTCTACGATTAAGTCATTGAAGATAAATCCTACAAACAAAAACTAGCAAGCACACACAAATATTTGATGGTATTTTCTAATATTTCTGATTCAGTTCAACATAAGATTAATAAGTTATTTTAAATGTGGTCTTGCTATTGCAGCTTGGTCCAGCTGGCTCAGGTAAAACCTGGCTTGTGCTTGCAACTTTATATAAACTGGTAGTGAAGGGTACAGTGAAAGTTATAATGATGCCCAAGGGTGAGCTTAAGCATATGCAAGGAGTCCTGGAAGAGCTAGCAAAAAGTTGGCAGCTCCGTTTTGTTGTTGTGGCTGATGGCGTCTCAAGTTCCAATGATTTCACTTCCTTGGTGAGCTTTGTTCATTAGCTTTTTCTTGATTAGCTTGCATAAATGCTTGTAAGTTCCTGTATTACTTTTGCTCCTACATGCATTGTGCGAGTGATCTTCCATTATTTACCATATTCCCAGCCTGGGTATGTAGTATAAGTGACATGGTGTCTCATCATGAAGTACAAATCTACTCCTAGAAAGTGCTACCATGTTGACAGTATAATGTAAAGCAAAATTGTCATGGGGTGCTGGCTTCGCTGCTCTTAGTTATCAAGGCTTGTGTGTTTGGATGGACAACTTGTGTGTTGGGGGGGCGATGATGGCTCAGATCTGACATGATGAGGGTGATGGGGTCATCTACTTGGGAAATTGTGGATGTCTCACACCAGGGTGAAGTTGTAGCTCGTGCCAGGGAAACTCCTCGTGATGAGGGTGGCTTGTCAATGATTGGGGGAGAGTTATTTGCGGGGGCCAAGGAAAGCTATCTAGTGGCAGCCATTGTGAAGAAATCTATGAGCACCTTGTCCAGGCACTTTCTGTCCAGGTGAGCCTGTGATAGGAATAGCGGTGCAAAGGAAGGGTGCACAACCAAATGACATAGTTGTCAGGTACGAAATGTACGATACAGTACGGTACGATATTAGTAGGAAAAAAAATAACTTGATTATTTTGGACTAAAGATAATAGAATAGATATTTCAAGTCTAAATAGCAATGCTATTAGAGTATATAAGATGAGTACTTAAGGGTAACATGCCAAAACCTAATGCTGCATGGGCAACATGCGCTACTGTCACCTATAACTTATAACTACATAGATGGGAGTGGATACATCATACATGCATGATCATACAAATAAGAGAAGTGTGGGCTTGAGAGAAATTGTTTGAATCTCAAATAACCTAATCTCATGGGAGAATCATATTAATATAAGGAGCATTTAGCTAGTCCCAAAGTGCAGTTTGAATGGAAAAGATGTATCTATTAAGTTGGTACCTTATGGTACTAATATGTAAGGTACGGTACCTAAAGTATGGTATAGTATGAAACCTTTCGTATGTGGTACTAGTGCAACTATGGTTGAGAGAGAGGAAGAGGCTAGAGAGAGAGAGAGAGAGAGAGGAGAGGAGAGGCTTGAGAGAAAAAGAGGGTGTGAGAAGCTTGAGAGAGAGAGAGAGAGAGAGAGAGAGAGAGAGAGAGAGAGGCTCGGGGGAGAGAAATAAGAAAGAAAGAAGAAAAAAAAAGAAAAAAGAAAATAAAAAAGAAAGTTGTAGGCTTGAAGGAGAGTGGCCAAAAATTGCCTATTTTTTCGGACTAAATCGTACAGATATGTACCATACCGTACCGTATGGATCAGTCTGTACTACATACGGAGACAACCTTGCCAAATGAGAATGAACTTAAGAGAATGGCAGGAAAGAGCAAGGCTCCCAGGCTGTGAACTCTGGACAAAATGTGTTGAAGAATGATGTGAAATATGTGCAAATGAGATTGTTTACAAAGAGGCACTAGCGAGGGAATTGGTCGCCTTGACTTGAAACAAATGATGGATGACCTAGAGTTCTGACCTAAAGCAGTGATAACAGGTAAAAATTGGGCATTTAGACACTCGCACATGTGCTCATGAAGTTGGGCTGGACCTTGATTTTAAACACCCTCTCAAGGATATATTGGAGAAGATGATACAAAAGACACATGTACAATGAAATGAGGCAGAAAACATGGTTCTTCCATTCTTTTGACTAAAGAATGATACAATCAGGGAGGTCCAACTGTGACTTGAAACAAAAGATCGCCAATGCTGTTGATGGGTAATGCCTTGGTAAAAGCTTCCAATGAAAATGTCTGGGGTTGAGCTAGGAAAATGTACTTGGGCTGTTGAATTATCTGAAGAAAGTCGTTGCTAATCCTAAATATTTGAACTTTGAACTCAGAAGCTAGCAAGATTGGAAACCTCAATTAATGTACACTTGAAAATAGAAAGATCCTTGAATATTAGGTAAATGCCATATGCAAGATGAGTAGGAAGAATCATAGAAACAGGGAACGGCAGTTCCAGACCTTAGGAATGCGTTCCAGGATTCCAGAACCCCTGAAATGGCCATTCCCTTTCCCTGGCCCCTTCCATACCATTCCCTGGCCATTCCATGGTCACAAGTCTGCTAGAACAAAATTTTCAGTATTTCTTTCTAAGAACAAAATATCTAATCACCCTTCTGTTTCCTCGTGCGCGCACCAAAAATGGGAGAGCTCCATCAGGGACTACTAGGCTGGCCTGCTCAAGGACATGGAAATGGATGGGGATGAATGTGATTTGCTCCATGTGGGACCAATATAGCTCCTATAGGAACATGGATGTCATGTGAGCGCGCGCGCACTGAAAATGGGAGAGCTCCATCAGGGACTAGGCTGGCCTGCTCAAGGACATGGAAGTGGATGGGGATGAATATGTGATTTGCTCCATGTGGGACCAATATGGCTCCTATAGGAACATGGATGTCGTGGCTCCTATAGGGAGATGGATGTTGCTATCTGGGATGGAAAGGGCCTCCTTTGGAGTTTGAATGTCTCCTTATAAGACTGACATGGCTTCCAGTGAAATATGTTTCAATGCCATGTCCTCTGTAAAGTAAGGGGAGTCAGCGAGTCCTGAAAAGAATCATGTGAACAGGTAGTCATCCCTCAAAAGCAAAGAGCATGTAATGGATGAATATCATGAATATGAATAACTCATCAATAACATGAAAAATACAATTGTCCACTATAATGTTTGAAAGATACAAGTGGCCTCAGTTAAGGTACCAAACTCAAAAGTCATCAATAATATTATCCTCAAGCAAAACTACATGAGTGACTGAAGTGAATGTACTATCACAAAGTGTAGTAGGATGGCTAAGTGTATGCTCAAAGAGATCTATGAAGCCAGAATTACAAAGAATCAGCTTGTACCACAGGAAGATAAGCCTATTGGATGGATGAGGAGGGTTGGCAGGGGCTGGTGGAGATCTCTGGGGGAGGTTATTGGGGAGCTTGCCGAGCAAGATGAGGCAGAGGTGGGAAGGGAGATATTGGAAAAGTAAGGGATAGGAATGAGAGGGGTAAGATGGCCGTGACAATTGGATAAGGAGGCTCCACTTGCAAAGCAGAGGGCAAGCCTCAAGGTCATCCTCTGAAGGATAACATATCTTGGTTTTTGGAGGTGTATGTGATGGAGCCACATAGGATTGCTTACGTTCATGACCATAATCATGAGCTCGAGGTGTGAGCCGATGTACCTTGACCTCCTTGTCTAGGATAGGACCTCATGTGAGGCTTGGAAGAACCAAACTCGGCCTCTTCATTCATGCATCAATAGCAGTGAATGGTGGTCTCTCTGACCATGTAGGGGATTTCACTCCATGTGGGGAATTGTTCTCATTGTTGTTGTCATGGTTGCCACAGCTGTCATTTTGCTGTTTCTTGCTGCATCCCTGTCTGCAGCCCTTGGAAGAAACAAATGACCCTTGAAGGGTATAAGTAGCTTCTCCATGGAATGAATGTAACTTTTTGCACAATACACATGATATAATCATCATCTTAGGTCTGTTTGGCCTTTTCTAGCTGACCCATCAAATCAATCAACTGTTATACCATCTCTGTGAGGACTAGGTCCTTCTAGGTTGCAATCAACAAGCTGCTCCTGCAGCTGCTAATGGTGAAGGTTGTCTATTCTAGCATATCTATCCTTTATCTTAGTGCAAGGAGTTTAAGCAGTCTTGTATTCACTGGCTACAGCAAATACCTTTGCAGAGATGAGGGAGACAAGGGCAGCCAAGGCGGCCTGCTCAACAGCAATGAACTTATGAACCACATCACGATCACACTCATTTGGGAGTGGAGTGGTGCCTTTGATATATTCCCAATGTGAATGCATCTTCAAGATAGTTTTACCTCGGAATTGTTGCAGCTGATGTGATCACAACAGGGGCCAAAACGATGAAGCATGCTGCTGGAAATGATGGTGCTGATATTGGTGCAAGATGCAGCTGTGCTAGACACAAAACTGACTGCTGCTAACATTGCTGGGCTATGGTGCTGAAATGCAGCATGCTATTGATTGCAGTGGGGTTGGGAGGGCTGGCCAGCAATAGATAAGTGCAGAAAATAATGAGGACTTGCACTGAAGCAAGGAAAATCTGATGTCAACTGCTACTCCCACAGAAAACACATCAGTTTGCTGTCTATGGTCGTCAGTCATGTTGGAATGTTGCCACAATGAAAGAATGTCTGAAAACTGATGTAAATGCAGCCTCCTGCTGTTATAAAGGGTTGTTGGGGATGAAGGAAGCACTGAATGCTGCTGTACCAGCAAGCACAATCAGCTCTGAAACATTTTGGCACAAGAAACATGTGTCTGGAGTGCAACATTCAAGATTCAATGGTGAGGATGAATCGTGTGCTTTGATACTATGATGGAAACATGGGTGCTAAGGAAGGGTGAACGGCTGAAGGAAATGAAGGCAAGAGAATGCCAAGAATGAGCAAGGCCTTCAGGCTATGAAGTTATGAACCCAGGTGCAAAATACTGAAGAATGGTATGGTCTGGAGTGAGTGAGTGAGTGAGTGGGTGGGTGTGTGTGTGTGTGTGTGTATGTGTGTGTGTGTGAGTGAGGTAGCCTATAAATAGGCATTGGTTAGGAAACTGGCCACCTTGGACCTGAGGTGAAAATGGTGACATGTGGCAAAAACTGGACAGCCAAAAAATTGTGTACGTGCCCATGCTATGACTCTCAACATCCTGAAGACATTCTACCATTGTTATAGTCCTCATACTAGTGAAAATCATGTTGACAAGAGCTTAGCCACAACTGAGAACAGTTGGCATGTTGTAGCTGCAGAACCACGATATCAATGATTAAGGTCCTTAAGGGTAGTTACCTCCACAAAGTAGAACATCAAGGTTCTGCAATGAGGTCTGTCTTATAGATGATGCTAATCACGGAGGGAATGTCAATTGCTCAAAAAATGGTCCCTCTCTAAGATTTGTCCCACTCAAATGCCAGTAGCAAGAACAATGCCAAGACACTGATGTGTGACAAAAAGCAAAAGTATACCGATGCACTTGGAGAAATGTTAAGGATCTCTACATGACTGCTAGAGACAAACTTGCAAATGTCTAGAAAAGGAACAGCAAGCATTAGCTCAATTGATTCTATGAGTACAAAATACACTTCTTTAGTTTACAAGGCTACTTCAACACCCACTCACATGGGTGGAGGTTGGTGACCTAGGATCGCCTCCCGTGTGGTAAGGCCTATGGAGTCCTCATAGAAGTGGAGGGTTTAATAAGGCCTATTCACTCTTCATAGAAGTGGAGGGCACCGAGACGAGTGAGAACCAAATTTTTCCTACACCTACGCGCCTCTTCGCATGGAGCAGCAGAACGATGCCTCCTGCAGTAAATGCCCAAAAACTTTTCTGTTCGCCTGAGAAATGACGCCAAGGATTTGCAAACTACTACTCTTTAGGGTATCGTCTGGCAATGGAAGCTCCGTTATGAAATTTGTGGTAAACTCAAAACTACGCCAGGTGCGAGGGCCCCCTAAGTCTATGAAATTCTGTGAGCTTCTGTCTTGTTTATGAAATTTCATGCATCTTGTAACCAATTAACTTGATGCAGCCAACGAATTCTGCAAGAACTTCGTATGTATAGATTCTGTAATGCGTTGACATAGTATGCAGCGAACAGTTTGATAGAATTGTCGTTCATGTCAAATCGAAATGTACAGGATTGGCCAGCCAATGTTCTATTATGTGCAACCTGCACTTGCTCAAGTTCGAGTGTCGCAGAAGAAGCTGGCAGCAAGAAGACACCTATTTTGCCAGAGCTGAGCGACATCTTCGGTACGACTTTGCATTTGGAAACTCTAAACGTGGACTCTTTCCTCCTGACGGTACAGGAGATTTTAGATCGCGATCCAGCTTCTGACAGACAGCTAGAAGGCATCAGAGAACAGGCAGCACAGTGGGCAGAGAAGCGGAAAGTACTGTCTGTAAGAAGTGCAGCTCAATTTGTCAAAACTGTACCGGTGGCTTAGTGAATGTCTCTTTTTTGTAAACGCTTCATTTATGACCCGGTCTACTTAGATAAAATATTAAGATGCCCTACATTCTTTTATTTGAGTAGCACATGATGTATATAGTTTGTTTCTTGCAAAAAATTTAATTTGCCTCATGGGAAAAAAATATATACTAGGGAACTGTTAAATGACACTTTAGTGGCCCCTTTACCCTAGTAGAAACACATTATTGGAACCGGCAAATTGTAAGTCGAACTCCTATTATTAGAACCATTGTGAGAGTCACATTCCCTTTTAAGTTAACCACTTGTGCCACTTTACATAGGCTCATATCTATATTTGCACTAAAATGTCCTTAATAGTTCTTTCACCATGCTTGGGAATAGGCCCTTGTAATGGTTCCATTCTTGAGAAATGCATCAGGCAAATAAGTGAGAATAGATAGTTATTCTCTATGACATCTTGCATTCTCCATTCATCAAAAGGTAAAGTCTCCTTCTTTAGCCTTTATAGTGAGCTTTTCCTTTGTAAGAAAATAAAATGGTAATTATTATGGGAATATTGTAGAATACATAGTCATTCTAAGCTTTACTCTTCAAGAAGTTTTTAGTAGAAGTAATAGTAAACTCTTAAGATCGTGGAATGGTATTTTTTAAAACCTCTTTTTTTGGAATGTATATGAGAATTATTGGTTGATGATTTTCTTGAATTCGTTTTTCGCAAGAGCTTTGATGCTCATATGAAGACAAATATTGTTGCTAAGTTTGACAACACCTCTACTTCTAGTGGTAGCATCCTAATCAATAGGATTTCATATGTTTTTAGCAAGCTACGAAATCATCATAGGAGGCTTTTTTGTGCACTTGAAATGGGATCCCACATCTTTCATGATAGGATTGGTTTGTGGCATGAGATTTTGTAATACAATTGACTTCACTAGCATCTCATTGTATTACAAAATCTCATGCCATCCCCCTTATATGATTAGTGATTGTTGAAAATGATCTTGATGAGTATCTTGTTTGTGTGGATTTTTCCTTGTGAACAATTAATTGATTGCAAAATAACATTGATTTAAGTTTTGATTGTCTTTTGGACCTCCCAGGCCTACGTTGTCAACCTGCATACTAACCTTTTTCTCATTCCTTATCACAATGCTTAGCTAACATAATGCTAATCTTGGTGGGACAATGGTTAACTTTTGAATGCAATGCATGGGTATTCATTCTATGAAAGAAGTGTTAAGTTGGACTTCATGATAGATGCATTGCACGAAGTTTGAGTAGATCAAGAGGATCTGTGAACCTTAGCAAGCATTGAGATTTGTGGGCATAGTCAATCACAGGAGGGTGATTTAAGGCAAGTCTTCTAGTAGATAGTTGGTAGACTATGGAATCTAGTGATGTATAGAGTCTTCTTATGCTCATCCTTCATGACTATCCTTGTGAGATCTCTCCTTTACACACTTTTGTCAAGAACTTAAATGAGGTTGCTTGTAATATTTTCGTTACTTAGTTTATTTTAATAAACAATGTGCGTATATATTCCAAAGAAAATTGATTTATGTTGCATATTCACAAATGGAAAAAAACTGCAAAATCTCTACAGGATTTACAAAATCAGGATTGGTTTATTAGAATAGTTTGAAATCTCTAGAATCATGTTTAGATGACTTAATTTTCACTCTAGATGGATCTAAATATATACTGTGACTTATTTTTGGGATAAGTCCTACAATACAAAATATCGATAAAAAGAATGTGATTTACAAAAATCGTTATTTTCGCCTAATTTTGATGGATTTTTACAAATTTGTCCACGTTAGCTTGTCGACTAGATGCGTTCCGATCGTTTTAAGTACTCGAACGTTTATATTTGGAGATTATACAATGAAGTTATAATCCAAACAAGTTGCATGACAGAAATAAACGAAAATCTTTGTTAGCGATGATGTCATAAAAAACGCTAAAAAGCAGGCAAACTCTTTATTCCTCTCTCCTCCCCTCCCTCTCACCACTATATAAACAGGGGTAGAGCGTACACAAACATGACATAACGAATCATGTAGAAGTCTCTGTTGTTATTGACGTGACGAAGCTCGGCTACAATCAACCTAGTCTCTCTCTTTTTCTCTCTCTTCAACTCTATGCGGAAGCGCTGTCCATCAAGCTTCTCCTATGGCTCTTAAGAGACGACGAGATGTTGAGCAAGGTCACACTCAGAGCTTCCCAACACGAGGAAGTGGTCGTCGCTGTTACTGAGTGAGGAAACTTAACACGATGCTGAAGCACAAACGGAAGTTAACCCCGAACCCATTTAAATCGAAGAACCAGCAATCCCACAACAAATTGAGGTTGGGGCTATAAATCATAATCACGATGGATGGCCAAACGGAGATAATAAGATTTAGTACACAAGAAAAGCATTGCTTTTTAAGTTATTAAATCTACAATTTCCTAATAAAGGATAAGTTAGTCCGTTATATAGATTATGATCTCTTAGAAGGTACTTAAACTTACAAAAGAAACATGTTGGTATTATCAAATGATTCTTAGGAAAGAACAAGGAAATTGATGGAGGGGATAGATTCTATGCATCGCATTGACAACTGTGTTAAAATGTCTTATGGTTATGATTGCTTTTGGATTTGTGAATGATGAATTATGGCTCTTATGATTTCGCGCTTGCATAGCCGGCGGACGAATTGTGGATTGTGGTGGTTTGGGACATTGGGGTTCCCAACCCAATGCTCCCTTACACTCTGCGGAATGTGGAAAAACTCACATGCGGATGGGGGTCCTATGCTCCTGAGGGAGGTAGGCATTTTTAATTTTGATTACTCGAGCACCTGAGAGGGCAAAGGGGCGAGTGGTAAGTGCCTCTGTTATGTAGGACGGTTCCTGAGGCTCAAGGAAGCTGAGAGGGGCTCTGAGGAAGTAAATTTCCTTATTGATCGCGGACGGAGTGCAATCACATATAGCCCAATCCCGAGGGATTGGAAGGCCCTATCCTAGGCTGCACGACGTATTTCTGCGAAAAGACGGTTTTGTAACACTCTGCGGAGTGATGGCTCTGGATGTTATTATGAAATAAAATATCTTATTTTTCGAATTGTTTGTTATGTGCTAAAGGTTGAGTTTAATGAACCTAGTCTAATGGAGTAATAAAAGCAAGCTGATTGTATATGTCTAAACAGTATGGTAGTATGCTTTGTTAATTAGAAAACTAAGCAAACCCATCGAGGAAAGTGGGAGGCTTCGATCTTGACGATTGGACACTTGAGGCTGGGTGGACCGGATAAGTCGGGTAACTTTTCAACATTAGATAGAGCTGATTAAATCGTGACCCTCCCAATATCAGTAGGATTAGTAATCAGGTTTAACACCATTTTAGGGGGTCGGAGCTGAGATTTTACCTGATGGGTAGGGAGATTGAGTTACACTCTCCCATGTCTCTCACTCTCTTTGAACCAAGTGCAGTGTTAATCTCACTCCTACCTTTGTTGATTACAAAGTGGTCTTTCTTAGGTGGGTGTTAGATTGTTGTTAGGGGTGACTTGTCCACGCTTCCCCTGTGAAGTAGAATTGAGATTCCCATGTTCAGCTAAGTCCAAGGTTTCCCATGGGAAGACGGGATGGTTATGTGCATGGATATGAATTTCAGTCGACTACTAGAGGACTCCTCCAGGTCTGTTGGAGGAGGAACCTCACACGTGGTATCAGAGCTTAGGTTTCAAAAGAGCTTTTAGTGTAAGGTTAAGTAGTGAACATATGAAAGGAATTAATAAAATAACGACACTTGTTTGAAGAAAACTGTTGTTGAATATCTTGCACTAACACTAGCATACATATTGTGCTCATCAGGAACTTAGTGATGAGGAAGCTACACATTTGCGGGATATTTTTCCCATCATGTATCAAGTAGCCTTAGGGTCAAATAAATTCTCATACCGCGAGGCTATATTTGAGATAATGAAGATGATATTTATTTCTCCAAGTGTATTGCAACCTCCTTCTAACTCATGGTATATGAGAGATTTATGGCCAAGAAAAATGTCACATATGGAGATATATTATAGGCATAACATCCTTATTCATTATGAACTATGGAGGATTCGATGGGTTGAACAACTAAGGATAGTTAAGATATATCTTTTGTTCAGTGCCTTTGCTGAACGATTACTAGACATTGGGGATGAGCCTGTAACTGAAACCTTGTGGGCATATTAGAAAGTGTTACAAATAGTACCACCCGAAAGAGGAGTTGTAGTACCAAAAAGGCCTTATTTTGGTACTGGATGTTTTGGTTATCCCCAAGAGCCACCACATTATGTTGTTTGCCATGTACATGAGAATTCCCCAAGATATAAGAATATAGACCCTGATACTTTTCATGAGGAAAGGATCCATGAGATGATGTATTGGTAGATCATAGTATGATCAAATACATCTTTGTAAGTACTTTTCATAAATATAAAGTCTCATTATTGTTTTTGAAGAGCGCGAGTTATGAGCTTATGAGCTCATGATGATAATTGAGCTGTTTTGACAAGTTAATGATGAAGTACACTTTCTGTGAGTTATTTTTGAGATCATGTACTCCATTGCTAGTGTGCTAATCAAACATGTTAGAATTAAGAGAAAGCGTAATGGCTATCTTAGAGAAGACTCGTCTATGGAATTGCTTAAGCTTACGAAAGGGCTAAAGCTGGAGCTCAAATATGGGGAAGGGATGACCCTTACCTGTACTCTATGCGAAGATGTGAAAGTCCATCTCAAGTTATTGAAATGGCTTGAAAAACTAAAACTAGTTCAATGTTTCTTACTTGAAGAACATAGGGTTAATGATACTGTGACAATTAATGGGGAGCCAATAACCCTATATCGTTGGGTGTATGACCAATATATAAAGGTTATTTCTCCCGATAGGATAACCCTTATGCATGAGTGTAAAGTCAAAAATTTATGAGCTTCCAGAGTATCCTAATCTCCCAAAGTCTTATGGATTTCTAGAGACACCTTGTTTTGTAACAAAGAAGTTACGAAGATAATTAGAATCTTTAAACTAGTGCGAATTGATGAAACATACAAGGAACTCTAAGAGAAGAAGTTTCTTCTCAAGCAGACACAAATACCTAGGTTTAGTGGTGAAGAACCCAAGGTGGAGCAAGATGTAGAAGCATGGATTGAGGCTTTGGACGACTATTTCCTGGCCGCTAAAACTACTGCTGCAAATTAGTCCATGATTGCTCGTCTTCGTCTTATTGGCGAAGCTAAGTTTGGTGGAAATAGTTTTGCTGAGATAAATAAGTAACAGAAGCTTCCCAAACTTGGGAAAGAAGCTATGAAAGGACGTTATCTTTCCTCATCTTTTGAATCAATCAAGATGAATGAATTCTACAACTTACAACAATTAAGCCTAACCTTGGAAGGATACTATTCCAAGTTTATGAGTCTACGCAAATATGCACCCCCAATGACAACATCTCAACAGATTACAAAGTTCTGCCAAGGACTAAATCCACCTTTGGACACTCACCTTGAATCAATGAGACCAACGACTCTCGAAGATGCTCTTATGCGAGCAAAACCTATGGCCAAAGAAATCACACAAAATGGCCAAAGAAATCGTCCAATAAACAACTATGGAAGGGGTTACCCAAACCGTGGTATCGACATGATCAATGCCTGAGGAGATGGTAGAACTAATGCAATCACCCAAGGACCAAATGGGATAGGAATCAGGCAATGCTACTAGTGCGGAAGGACTGGACACCTAAGGGCTAATTGTCATGACTATCCTCAAAATCATAGCCCAAACTAGGTTAGTGGAAGAGGCCGAGGGAACGTCAACAACAACCTAGGCCATGGACGTGGAAGAACAGCTAGTGCCGGAGTAAATACCATGATTGGACAGCCCGAGGAATGCACATTAGGTGAAGAATTTGAAAGAGGATCCATTCATGCTATCGTGGAAAAGAAAGGAACGAACCACCAATGTTCAATAATTCAATCTCCAGCTACTTACAAGGGTATGTTGTTTACGATCTTAATTAATTGTGGTAGCACGCATTCCTTTCTTGCACCCAAGGCAACTAAAAGATTGCATCTAGAATCTAGGGGGACAAGGAAAATGATAGTAGAATTAGCTAGTGGGAAGGAAATTGCCTCAACCGAAACTGTAGGGAAACTTCAATTTGAGTTAGACAGCCATATAACTGAAACAGAATTTCGAATCCTACCACTAGGATGCTACGATTGCATTCTGGGAATGGATTGGCTCAAGAAGAACAAAGCCGAGATTTTATGTGCTGAAGAGTAAATAATCTTTCAAGACTTGGAAGGGGAAACTGTAAAGGCATATGGGAAAGTTGGAAGAACTAGAGTCCAACTAGCCAAGGCAAGTCGACTCAGGAAGGGACTGAAGAAAGGTCAACCAATCTACATGATCCGGTTGAATAAGGTCGAGAAGACTAATGAAGGCACTCTATCTTCGTGGATCAATGACTTCGAGGATGTCTTCCCAGAGGAATTGACTCAACTACCTCCAAAACGTGAGGTTGATCATGAAATAAAGTTGATTCCTGGAGCCGAGCCAGTGTCAAAATGACCATACAAAATGTCTATTCTTGAAGCTATTGAGCTTAAGGAACAACTGAGACAATTGATAGAGCAAGGATTTATCCGCCCTAGTAATTCACCTTGGGGAGCGTCTGTCCTCTTCCAGAGAAAGAAGGATGGAACACTTAGACTCTGCATTGACTTCAGATGACTAAACCAGGTTACGATAAAAAACAAGTACCCTATACCCAGGATAGACAAACTTGCAAGATATCCCAAAGACTGCCTTCAACACTAGGTATGGTCATTATGAATTTTAGTCATGCCATTCGGATTGACTAATGCTTCGGCTACATTCAATTGTCTAATGCACGACATTTTTCGACCATATCTAGATGATTTTGTGCTAGTATTTTTTGACGATATACTAGCATACTCCAAATCAATAGAGGAACATGAAGGTCACTTAAAGATCGCCCTAGTAACACTTCGTGAAAATTAGCTTTATGCCAAGATGAGTAAATGCGTATTTCTCACTGACAGGATTGAATATCTTGGCTACATTATTTTCGCTAATGGAATTTCTGTAGACCCTACCAAAGTAAAAGATATCCTAGAATGGCCAATACCTAAGACAGTAAAATAAATCCGAGGATGGTATCGAATCTTCATCAAGGATTATTCCCTCATTGCTGCACCCTTGACAAATCTTTTGAAGAAAAATACATAAATCCTTTGGACCATTGAGCATCAAGGAAGCTTTGATGAGCTTAAAGAAGCTGTAACCCTGCATGTGTATTAAAACTCCCTGACTTCAATCAACCTTTTGAAGTGATCACTGATGCAAGTGGACTCGCAATCGGTGGGATGCTAGTACAAGAAGGAAGACTAGTGGCCTATACTTCCAGAAAATTGAAACCCCATGAATCCAACTATGCTACTCATGATCTTGAGTTACTCGCAGTAATTCGTGCCTTGAAACAGTGGAGACACTATCTATTGGGAAGGGAATTCACTTTAGTGACAGATCATAAAAGCCTTAAGTGGATCTTCACACAAGCTGAACTAAACATGAGACAAAGAAGATGGATAGAGATACTGCAAGAATTTGATTTTAAAATCAAATATCATCCAAGGAAGGACAATGTTGTAGCAAATGCATTAAGCCGAAAAGCCTTTCTTAATAGGGTTGTAGAAGTTCGAAGCTTAAGAACCGTATCCATACATGATAACCCTGTACTTGACCTTGTACGCCAAGCTATTTCTCAAGATAAAGAATATGAAGGACTCATGGCTAAGGTACTTCAAGGGGGAAGCTCTGACAAAGAAAGGCCTAAGATTAAGGATTATTGTGCTAGTAATGGTTGTTTATATTACCATGATCGCCTTTGTATCCCAAAAAGAACACAAGTGAAGGCCAAGATCTTATGGGAAGTCCATGACAACCCCATTGCAGGATATCCGGGGTATGCCAAGACACTCAACGCAGTTCGTAAGAGCTATCACTGGCCATGATTAAAAAGAGATGTATTAAGATATATAACTTAGTGCTTGACTTGTCAAAGAGTTAAGGTAGAAAGGATCAAGATGCCTGGAGAGTTACAACCCTTGGACATTCCACAAATGAAATGGGAGTCAATAAGTATGGACTTTGTTATTGGATTATCTACTGCTGGTGGTGGATATGACTCCATCATGGTAGTGGTTGATAGATTGGCAAAGGTTGCACACTTGATCCAAGTCAAAACAACTTATAAGTCATCTGACATTGCCAAAGAGGTATTTAGGTTATATGGATTGCCAAAGAGCATAGTCAGTAATCGAGACTCTAGGATCACCTCTAAGTTCTGGACTTGCTTATTTCAAGCAATTGGAACGCAGCTATGCTTTAATACTGCTTATCATCCTCAAACTGATGGCCAAATTTAGAGGGTGAACCAGAGCATTGAAGATATTCTAAGGTCTTATTGTGGTAAAGAGCCGAAACGATGGATTGAACATTTACCTTTGGTGAAGTTTGCTTATAACGCTGCAACAAACAATCAAGATGTCACCATTCCAAGCCTTGTATGGGCAAGAATGTTGTACACCTCTAAACTTCTCTGATCCCACTCTCAAAGTAGAGACTTCTAAGGCTATGCTTGAAGAGATGGACCAACAAATTCAATTGATCTGACATGACATCCAAGCTGCTCAAGATCGACAAAAATCCTATGCAGATCTTGAAAGATCCATAAGAACATTTAAGGAAGGTGATATGGTGTTTCTAGGGATAAGACCCGAAAAGAGCTCATTATCCTTCGGAAAATATAAAAAGCTTAGTCCAAGGTACTATGGACCATATGAAGTAATCAAAGTAAAGGGAAGACAAGCTTACAAGCTTAAATTGCCATCCTATCTCAAGATTCACAATGTATTTTATGTAAGCCTATTGAAATCTGATCATGTGCTTAATGATGAACAAATAGTCATGCCTACCCAAGGGATTTTGAAAATGCAACTCGAGAAGATTCTAGATACAAGGGAAAAACCTCTAAGAAGTCAAAATTCTAAGAGAATACCTAGTACAATGGAAGGATGAAGATGCCATGCGGATCGATGATGTAACCCTTATGAAAGAATATCCCCAGTTTCTCTCGAGATAAGGATATCTCGATTTCTCTAAGGAGGGAGAATGTAATGTCCCCATTACTTAGTTTATTTTAATAAACAATGTGCGTATACATTCCAAGGAAAATTGATTTATGTTGCACATCCACACATGGAAAAAAACTGCAAAATCTCTACAGGATTTATAGGAAGCAGGACTGGTTTACTAAAATAGTCAAAAATCTCTAGTATCATGTTTAGATGACTTAATTCACTTTAGATGGATCCAAATATATACTGCGACTTATTTTGAAGGGGATAAGTCATCCAAGACAAAATATTGATAAAAATAATGCGATTTATGAAAATTGTCATTTTTGTCTAATTTTGATGGATTTTTGCAATTTTGCTTGCATAAGCTTGTTGACCAGATTCATTTTGATCGTTTTAAGTACCCAAACATTTATATTTGGAGATCATACGACGAAGTTATGATCCAAACGTTGCAAGACAGAAATAAACGAAAATATTTGTCATCAATGATGTCATAAAAAACGCCAAAAAGCAGGCGCCCTCTCTTTATCCCCTCCCCTCTCACTACTATATAAACAGGGGTAGAGCGTCACACAAACACGACACAACGAATCATGCAGAAGTCTCTCTGCTGCTATTGATGTGATGAAGCTCTACTGCAATCAGTCTAGTCTCTCTCTCTCTCTCTCTCTCTTTCTTTCTCTCTCTCTCTCCAACCATGGAAGCGCTGCCCATCAAGCTTCTCCCATGGCTCCTAAGAGATGACGAGATACTGAGCAAGGTCACACTCAGAGAGCTTTTCAACACGGGGAAGTGGTCGCCGCTGCTACTGAGGGAACTCAATACGATGCTAAAGCACAAGCAGAAGTTAACCCCGAACCCATCCAAACCGAAGAACCAACCATCCCATAGCAAATTGAGGTTGGGGCCATAAATCATAATTACGATGGATGGACGAACGGAGATAATCAGGTTTAGTATACAAGAAAAGCATTGCTTTTTAGGCTATTAATTCTACAATTTCCTAATAAAGGATAAGTTAGTCCATTACATAGATTATGATCAGTTAGAAGATACTTAAACTTACAAAAGAAACATGTTGGTATTATCAAATGATTCTTAGGAAGGAACAAGGAAATTGATGGAGAGGATAGATTCTATGCATTGCATTGACAACTATGTTAAAATGTCCTATGGTTATGATTACTTTTGGATTTGTGAATGATGAATTATGGCTCTTATGATTCTAGGCTTGCACAACCGGACGAATTGTGGATTGTGGTGGTTTGGAACATTGGGGTCCCCAACCCAATGCTCCCTTATACTCTGTGGAGTGTGGAAAAACTCACATGTGGATGGGGGTCCTACACTCTCGAGGGAGGTAGGTGTTTTTGATTTTGATCACTCTAGCACCTGAGAGGGCAAAGGGCCGAGTGGTAAGTGCCCCTGTTATGTAGGACGGCTCCCGAGGCTCAAGGAAGCTTAGAGGGGCTGTGAGCCAGTAAATTTCCCTGTTGACCGCGGACGGAGTGCGATCACATACAGCCCAATCCCGAGGGATTGGAAGGTCCTATCCTAGGTTGGACGGCGTCTTTTTGTGGAAAGACGGTTTTGTAACACTCTGCAGAGTGATGGCTCTAGATGTTATTATGAAATAAAGTATCTGATTTTTTGAATTGTTTGTTATGTGCTAAAGGTTGAGTTTAATGAACCTAATCTAACAGAGTAATAAAAGGAAGCTGATTGTATGTGTCCAAATAGTGTGGTAGTATGCTTTGCTAATTAGAAAACTAAGCAAACCCATTGAGGAAAGTGGGAGGCTTCGATCCTGACGATTGGACGCTTGAGGCTGGGTGGACCCGATAAGTCGGGTAACTTTCCACCAACATTAGATAGAGCCGATTAAATCGTGACCCTCCCAATATCAGTAGGATTAGTAATCAAGTTTAACACCATTTTAGGGGGCCGGAGCTGAGATTTTACCCTATGGGTAGGGGGATCGAGTTACACTCTCCCCCTGTCTCTCACTCTCTTTGAACCAAGTGTGGTGTTAACCTCACTTCTACCTTTGATTGATTACAAAGTGTTCTTTCTTAGGTGAGCGTTAGATTGCTGTTAGGGGTGAGCTGTCCACGCTTCCCCTATGAAGTAGAACTGAGATTCCCATGTTCAACTAAGTCCAAGGTTTCCCATGGGAAGACGGGATGGTGATATGCATGGATATGAATTTTAGTCGACTACTAGAGGACTCCTCCAGGTCTGTTGGAGGAGGGACCTCACATTGCCATGTAAAGGATTAGACTTTGAATTTTCCCCAAGTGGTGGACCTTGAATATATTTAAGAATAAGTGGGAGAGAAGCTTGTTATTGACCAAAAAGATTGAGAAATAAACAAAAGGTTTTAACTCTCTCTTATAAGGCACTTATATTCTTTGGGCTTACAAGATAGAGCCTATATATATCTAGAGGTAATACACGTGCTACCACTTTATAACAAAGCTCTCCTTTAGTTTTTTGCCCTAAAGTATAACGTTGTGCTTCGCTAATTAGTGTGAAAGTTGTAAGAGCACATAGGGCACAAAGTAAGGTGGGCCAATGATAGCCTAGTAAACCCATGATAAGCTACTTGTGGTAAAACATTTGTAAAATTTGATTGGAGGCTCTTATTGAGGTGAAAATTGATTCAAATGAGGCTCACAATGTCCTCTTTCTAGGCATATAACTAGTGGCAAAACATATTATAATTAAAAAAAGCTATGATTGGAATGCTTTAGTAGATAGAGGTGGGTTGCACCTAGGAAGTCAGTGCTCGGAGGTAGTACCAACTGCCAAATGAGGGTTGTCATCATGGAAGAAAGAGGGGACTTGAGAATTCATCATCCGGGACTCCTTGCCACTCTGCAAGGAAATCTTGAAGCACCAAAGTGCGTAGGACTTTTTCACTCTTGCTAATGACCTCCTCAAGCACATACATGATCAAACCTTCATTATCTAATGGCAAAAGCTTCTCAATCTTTTCTAAGGCTAGCACTATCAGAGTTTTGAGCAAGTCCTTGGATGAAGAGTGATTGTGAGGTGGAAGATCCTTTCATCGTCAAGATCTTGGATGCCCTTCATTCTAATTTAGCTTCAATGATCGCTAGCCTTTTGAACTCGTCACTCTCACTTCCTTTAAGCTTCCTTGGGACAATGCAGCTAGTTGGCTCTCTATCTGCTTTAGTCTAGTTTTTGACCCATCTCTACTAGGGTATTTAATTAATGTGAGTGAGTTGGAGGTGGTACGATAGTCTAATTTCCTTAATTGAGTTAAGAGGGGTGTCCAAGGGTAAGGAGGAAGGAAGATGATACCTTGTAGTGCACTCGTGTACCACCCCTTAACCCATTTTAGATCCACCACACAACCTTTGCACATAGAGCACATTACACTAGTACACCATTCTAGTGCACATACAATGTGCACTTGTACTGCACCTAGTGCATTGCACCCTTGTAAACCCACATGCATTATGCAGAAGACTAGTGCAATAGTGCATCTTAACACACACACATTGTAAACTAGTTCAACCTTTATGCACTACACCACCTTGCACATAGACTAGGGTATAAAACATTGTTGCATAACACCTAGCCATTCATCCTAGTGGATTACACTTGTGCACTAGCACATTGCACTTGTGCATAGTGCACCCACACAAGCACACATGCACTAGTACACATTGCTTCTAGTATCATCCTAGTGCACAAAACCGAGCCTAGTGCACTTACTGTGTATTATACCTTGCACTTCAGAACACTATCACATTAGGTCTAGCCTTGTACACTTGGTGCTGCACTAGCAAACTAGCATACTACACATGCACAATGCACAACGCATTAGCCTTGTGCACACATGCAAGCACCTAGTGCACTAATACCATTCACCACAACTAGCCCTTGCACCAATGTAGTAGCAAACTTACCTTGCATCTTGCCTAGCACACATGACCCTTAGGACACCCTATATGTGCACAACCATAGTGCACTACTCTCACACACTAGTGCAGTACACTAAGGCACACACTTGTGCATGTGCACTGCACCTAGTGCACATGTGCACTACACCTAGCGTGCACATGCACCACATTCTAGACCCTCTTAGTGCACCTACCATTGCATATTCGACTTACATCACAATAATTAGGGTACATCGGTCCACCCTTGTGTATGCTACCCATCCTAATGCACACAAGCGCACTAGTACACTCAGTAGTGCACTCACCTTGCACTATCCTAGTGCACTCATCCTTGTGCACGTGCCATTGTGCAGTATGCATCCACTAGTGCCCTTCACATATCCCCTACACCCACATAAGCCACCTGTGCTCTTGAGCACCCCACAACACACTTCATTATTGTACCCTAGTGCACTACATTGTGTACTAGCACACTACACTCATGCATAGTACAAACACATCAGTGCACATGCACAATTTCACGTGCACATTGCATGAACCTAGTGCACATGTGCACTAGTGCACCTAGTAATCTTAGTTCACTCATCCTTGCATACCTCCCTACATAGATCAATACACATACGTCCCTAATTCACCCTAGCACACACTAACCACCTTAGTGCACACAAGTGGACTAATATGTGCACATGCATAGTGCACACACACAATGTACGTGCATAGTGTACTAGTCCCCTGCATGATCATACACAACCATTTCATATCCCTCTTGCATGCATTACCTGGTGCACACCTAGTGTGCACTTGTGTGCCTAACTACCACATCTCACCCTCATCACCACACCCTAGTGTACTAGTTTTCTAGTACACCACCACTACGACCTCGATTGTCGTACATAGCCTAGTGCACACATGTACACGTGCATGAACACTCCCTATAGTACACCCACTAGTCATATGACTCCTCACACAAGCATATAAGGCAATTAACTTGCGGGCACATCGTCTTAAAGATGTTGTAAGTTACTATGCTATAATCACACATCTTGATTGGAAAAGGAAAAGGCATGTTTTCACACAGTGTACTCAACCACACTTGAACATGAAGTGAATTGAGAACGAGAAAAGACAAGTGAAAACCATAAGTAAAAACTTTAAGAAATGGTGTAGGGTGGCAAGACAAGCAATAATGAAAACAACAATCTCAAAAAACTTAAAAATCTAAGCCAACAAAAGAAGACCTAAGACTTGAACTCACAATGTAGGTGCATGTACTTGTGAACTAGAGGTGAGATTTTGACTCCTACAACAAAAGAAAAGATAAGCCATAGCTAGGTAACCAAGAAGACCCTTAGCTAAGCTAGGGAGAGGTTGAATCAAATGGCACACAAGGCCTTAGGTTGATGTAGAAACAATAGGAAGAGATTTTAAAGACGGTGGAAACTCTAAAGCTATCCTGATCTTAGTGCCAAAGCTGCTAGTACATCCATTGTGATAGAGACCACCTCCCTTTGGAATGCTCAAGGCTAGTACTACAGACTTGCAAAAATTGCAGATGTTATGAGCATGAAGCCTCTTACTGTAGAGCCCCATGTAACTTCCAATCTCTAACCCTAATTCTGGCTATCCAAAATTTGATTGCAGTCTTAATTATCCAAGATCACCACGGATAGTACCACCCTTAGCCTTAAAACTTCCTAGGAGTAAAGCAAACAATGCAGAGCACTTAGATCGATCCCTCAGGAATTCCTAGACTAGCAAGCCTGATCATCACTCACCCTCGTGATGTTCCTATTCATTGCATTAAAGAACCAATGGAAGATGAGTACACTAATCCCTTTGATGTTGCAACAAAAGAGTCATCTTGTCCTATGGATCATAGACATGTGCCAATCATGATGTTAGGACAAGGAAAACAAAGTAGACCCATGGTGCCCTTAGTATGCATCAAGATTGCTCGAGACGCTAGTGATGCATGATGTTGTCAATTGGATGCATGTGGAGGGCCTAAAAGAGTGGCATTATCTCTACAACATATACATGGGCATCCACGATGTACCATAAACAACATCAATAGTGTCGATGACAAGAATACAATGCATGTTAGAATATAAATATACATTAAATAATAAAAAACCTTTACACATACAATGAAAATACTATGCAATGGACCTTGGCTTAGGAATCATCAATATGTTAACACCCAAAAGGGGGCATATGCTCAACTGCCACTTGACGACATATCATGTTAGGACAAGGAAAAGGGCAAGGATCTAGCCTTGAGAAATGATGGCTTACTAGAACTATGGACAACTAGGGTATGTGCTATCCTTTGAGACAAGAACAACCCAAGGAAAACAAAGTAGACCAATGGTGCCCTTAGTATGCATCAAGATTGCTCGAGATGCTAGTGATGCATGATGTTGTCAATTGGATGCATGCAGAGGGCCTAAAAGAGTGGCATTATCTCTACAACATATACATGGGAATCCACGATGTACCATATACAACATCAATAGTGTTGATGACAAGAATATAATGTATGTTAGAATATAAATATACATTAAATAATGAAGAACCTTTACACATACAATGAAAATACCATGCAATGGACCTTGGCTTAGGAATCATCAATATGTTAACACCCAAAAGGGGGCATATGCTCAACTACCACTTGACAACATATCTCGAAATAAAAATTATGGGGTGTATCTCTCTATCCAGTTAGCACCATTCCCTCCACAAAAAAACACAACATGATGTATGAAAATTTGTTATCTCATTCAATATATTGTATCTATAGTACACACATGTATGTTGCAAATAGTTGCAAATGATGACATAATCAACAACCAAATAGAATCTTCCAATCTGGAGGTAGAAAGGGCAATCTCGAAGTGTACATGATACCATCTCCTACACAAAAAAACATGGCATGATGTATGAAAATTTGTAATCTCATTCAATTTATTGTATCTATAATACACACATATATGTTGCAAATAGCTGCAAATGATGACATAATCAACAACCAGCTAGAATCTCCTAATGTGGAGGCTGCAAGGGCAATCCCAAGGTGAATATGGCTTGCCACCATGAAGGATGACACCATATGGAAGGTCCAAAAATATAAATCTGAGGCCCATTACCCACACCATGTGATTATGCATGAGTTTCAATGTGAGATTCTTCATACCACTGGCAAAGTCCTTTCCAATGGATATGTAATCCCCAACAACAACAATATTCTTGTTTCCAAGATCTCTATAGGAGTAAGAAATATATGCTCCTCCAAGAACAAAAACTTTTTACTCTTTTCAAGAATTTTCCTCCCTACTATGGTTGCCATATCCTGCTCCACATTCATACTCTCTTGAATATCTACTTCATCATTTGATGTTCTTTGCCTTTTCCTTTTGTAATATTTATTCCTTTAACATCATAGTCCACATTTAAATTTTACTACAAGCTGAAGAATGTGAAAGACTCATTACCTTTCACCATATGGGTATCATCTTTTCTTTGATCCATCTTCATTTCACATCTTTGTGAATGTCCAATTGATGATATATTGACAACAATAAAGGAACTATAGAAAGAATAAGCACAAAGAAATACCATTAATTCTTTGAAAGCCACAATATGCCATTAATTCTCTCTATAGATCTATCTCCCCTCCCATGTCTCTCTCCCTGCCATGCTTATTCTCTCATAATTCTCACCCCTCTCTCCCTCCCTTCCTTTCATTCTCCCCCACTCTATTGTTATTCCCCTCTCTCACACTCTCATGTATAGCCTAAATGAATGATCCAGAAAGGCCTTTCATTGTTACTTCATCGATACATGCAAAGGCCTTTCATTGATTCATAGACCCCCAATATCACATCAACACTCACCCTCACTCATTCCATCCTCTAGTGGCATTGGTGAAAGGGCCCAATCCCTCATCAACATTGTGTGTAGTCTAGTTTTCTTCATTGTTTAAGTCTTATGCTTAGAGAGGGTGGAAGGAAAGGACGGAAAGAAGAACTACCAAAGGGTGACAAGTATTGCACCAATGTGCAATAGAGAAGATCCCACTTGGAAGCCCATCTTCAACATTCCATTGGATCGTATTCACATTTGTTCATTGCATGCTTTTGTCAGAATCATGGAGAAACTTGTATATGAATACATTTGCTTTGCTAATGGGATGCAACCAGAAAAAGAAGCCATTGCAACGTGTAGGAATGTGGAGCAAGTGCTATTAGAAATTGGGTTACATAAGCATACTTGAGAGGTGAAGGTCAAGTCCATCCTTGACACTTTCGACCTTATGGAGTTTGTCTTGCCCCATAACTAGACAAAGAACTATACCTAAATCCATACATCTCATATCACAAGGGAGGACAACCGAGTTCCAATGGATTATTGATCAATTTCAATGTTGATGTTTGGTAGAAGAAGATGTCCATGGTTTGGAGGCACACAACCTCAAGACTCTATGTCATGTTGGAATTGCGACCATTTTGGGCACATTGCATCTCATTATTCAAAAAAAGAGCAAGAAATAAGAGACAAGTTAGAATGTAGATGTGCTAAATGTGGTATCATGCATCTTTGAATGCTTAAAAGAAAAGCTTCTACTACTAGAGTATGCCATTTGTGCATTTAGGTATCTTCGGAGTTGAAAAGTCACAAATGGAGAAGCAACCCTAATACAATTTAAGATAATGACTAGAGCGTAAGCAAAGCATGCAAGAGTGTCGATACCTGAACAAGCAATGTGGGTGCTTCTTCAATTGGAAAGAAGAACGAGAAGAAAATGAAGAAAAGAACTAAGGAGAAATTCCACCTCAAAAGTGATAGTGCTATCACATACATGCCTGGCCGGATACCATGTAGGAACCCAATTTTGAAATGCACATGCCTAGCTTAACACCTAGCTTAGTAATACTTGGAATCTTGCAAGTCAATGCTTTCCAAGGAAGGAACTAAAACACCTAGCTTAACACCTAGCTCAGTACTACTTGGAACCTTGCAAGTCAATGCTTTCGAGAGAAGGAACTGAAACACTCTCATCAAAGAATGGAGTTGATTATAACATTCTAGTGCATAATGATGACTCGATTCAAAAAGGGTAACCTCAATTGATCCCATTCACTACCAAATCCAACCCATATGAAGGTAATACATGCACCTTATCAAACAAATGTAAGATAATGCTAAGTACCAATATTGAAACCTTCATATGATCTTTATGTGTTGCAGAATGTAGAAGAATTTAGAAAAACATACTATTGGATAGAATACTTAAATGAGATGTTAAGTATATCATTGATTATGGTAATTAACACATATAGTTAGCCTTCCCCAATGTAAAAATTATCATGACTTTTATCAAAGGCAAATCTCATCTCTACCAAAGCAAGGCATGGTATTAGTGTCTTCAGCCCCATAATGACATCTCTAGCGGGGGGAATACCTCACTCAATGATCAAAGAAAGTGAAACGAGGTGTCACCATAACCAAGATGCGAGGCCATGAACCTTAAGAGTGACCTAAAGAATTGGATGCTAAATGCTAGAAGTACTAACACACATATTATTGCATCTGCAACTTAGTGGCATGGAGCTGCCACCCATAAATTGAGATGAAGGTGCCATTAACATAGACATAGAACCAAGACGGAGCCCCGATGGGTTTCCGAAAAAGCCCTATTGTGCAGCACTCAAGGTTATTACATTGGAAATGGATGCATCTAGCTATCCAAGCTTTATTAAATATCTACTACCTCCCAAACTACCAAGGTATCCTCCATAATAATCCAAATGCCTTTGTGACATCACCAACCAACCCAAAAAATCACATAGTCTTAGGTGAAGACATCAACCATGGTAATAAACAATTTGAACTTGTGATAACTTATAAGAAGAAAGAATCAGTGGTGCCATTGATCTTGACACAACACATTGTTGCTTCAAGCTTAAAGTAGAAGCAAGAACTCCCACGGCATGTGTTAACCATAAAGAAATTGATACCACACTAACTCCAAGTTACCGACAAGGTATTGATTATGCAAGTGAAGGCACCATAATAGCCACCAACTATTGCCACCACACAAACCACTAACTCTAAGAACAAGAAGAAGGCCCACAAGAACTCAATGATTGCATTTTTGTCTGTCGATAACCTTTCACAAGGAACAATATAATGACAAGGAATAGCTATCCCTCTATTAGGTAATGGTAACCACTAACAAATGTGTAATACTAGACCAAAACACCTCAAGGACTATGCCCTAGACCATCGATCTTGGGCTTTGTCTTCGCCAATAGGACCACAAGTACAAGTAAAGATATTCTTACGTGCATAAAATGATTAGATAACACATTCACCTTATTCACACATAGCTACAATCACATGGACTTAAAGGTCTTCTAGATGAGAAAATAGTTAAATCAATTAAAACCCTTCCATGTTCTTGTGAGGATTATGAAATTATCTTCACCAAGTGCACCACCCTAATAAATGAGTTGATAGTAAAAGAAGCATCAAAACTAAAAATGTTGCATGATTGCATGATGACATCCTTCAAGCCTAGTTTCTTTGATATGATGCAAGAAGACCTTCAACCATTGTGTGATTGCATGATGGCATCCTTCAAGACTAGTTTCTTAGACCTTATGCAAGAAGGCCTAGATGGTTTAGACATTTGTGTGAAAAGGATGCCTTTATATAGACTTACAACTAAGTGGTTTAGGGTAGTGGTTTTGGTAGGTGCCTTTTTGATAGTGGTTTCTAGTAGGTGGATAAGATTGGTAGCTAAATGTGGATTCACACAATGCAATGGGTGTAGGGAATTCTTCCTTTATTAATGGATACAAAGCATAGGGAAAACCAATTAACATAGTGTAACTCTTGGGCAATCCCCAAATACATATCATGTGTTTATGATTTTAACACCGCCCCTTCAAACTCATGATCGTACACAGTTGTATGCATGACCATCTTTTCAATAGTAGGGAGCAATTGACCTAAATAGCAAATGTAATCAGCAATTCACAATATTAGTAGAGGCGTGGTCAATATATACATTGACTCAAAGTAGCATTGAAACATTTTCCACTTGACAAAGGGCAATAGAATAGTGAGATTTCAAGGACAAATCTATCAAGAATGAGAGATACGAATAGTCATGCAACATGCCACATGATGTAGGTGCATATTTAGCATGTTAAGAGCAACTAAAGTGAGGAATGGGAAAACAACGTTAGCAAAGTAACGCAGTTTAGCCCATGAAAATAATGTGAATCAACAACTGGAGGTAGCACCCTTCTATGTGATTCCATTAGGATTTGGATAGTGGTTTTGGGAGATACCTTCCTACTAGTGGTTTCTAGGTGGATAAGGTTGGTGGCTAAAGGTGGATTCACATAGTGTAGTGGGTGTAGGGAGACTCTTTCTTTATTGATGGGGATACAAAGCATAGGGCATACCAATTGACTAGGCAATGTGACTCTTGTGCAATCCCCAAATACATATAATGTGTTTGTGATTTTAACATATTTTCATCCTCCAATTCTTCAATAGTGTATTCTTCCATGGCTATCAGTACTTGTACTTTGAGAGCAGGTGTCCAAATCTAAGGATTGAGCTGATTTCCAACTTGCATTTTCATTAAATATTACATCCCTTGATACAAAAGATTCATTTTTTATTGGATCATAAACCTTGTAAGATTTACTTACATCATTATATCCAACCCTTTTGCTCATCACTATAATCTAAGAAGATACATTTTGTACTTTTTGTATTTAACTTGTTGCTCATATTCTTTAGAATATCTACATAACATTCACATCTAAAATTTCTATAGTGTGAGGCATATGGTTTCTTGTCAACATAGGCCTTGTGAGAAGTTTTATCCTTAAGGGTCTTTGTGTAACTTTAATTGAGAATGTAGACTACAATATTAACAACTTCCATCCAAGAAATCTCTTATCCTTGAGCTTGCACCTTGCCTTTTCCACAAAGGTGCGATTTTGACATTCAACAACATCATTCTACTAAGGTGTATGAGGCATTGCCAATTTACGATTAATCACTTTTATCTTGCAAAAGTCTTCAAAATTCTTTGAGTTGAGCTCACCAACATAATCTATTTTAAACTTCTAAACACTTTTCTTAGTTTCATTGGCTATCAGTTATGGAAGTAAATGATAAAAGATTACACAGGTTAGAATTGTCATCAAGTTTTTTCCTTTGTCATCAAGAATATGAGGAAAAGCTAAGCATCCAAGTACTTTGCGATAAGATATCTGGGCTTTGGATCCATATCAGGATTCATATGGTGTAACATGTCTTAGTGCTTTAGTAAATGATCTAGTTCATCAAGTAGCAAGTAGCATTGATTGCTTCTTAACCCAATAGAAATTTGTAAGTTGCTTGTCTCTCAGCATGCATCTAGCTACCTCAAACAGTGTCGTCGTGTTAAGGGCTGAAGGTCTACCACCGAGACTTTAGTGCAGAAGAGGAGTATGGGATTCAAAGTTCAGGAAGGGGAAATAGATTGGGGTTTAATAAGATCCGGGATTTAGAAATGATTTAGGTACGGAAGAAGAATTCAAGCTTTTTCTCTATGTATTTAGCATACATGAATGGAAGAAATAACTCTATCTTGATTACATCAAATGCCTATGGATACATACTCCATATCATAAAGGATATTTTCAGATTCTCAATTCAATTATGAATATCAAATGCAAGTTCTAATGGCTTTTATTTCAAGTACATAGATGGATTTCAACCCTTTGGGACAAGTAGTATATTGATAGACTTCAAATACATTCAAGATTTGGGCCAATGGTACATGAAATGCATTGGAGGAGCATACTTTTAGCTTCAGCCCTGTTTTAAAGAAGAAAATTCTAGCCCATAATCAAGCTCAAAACGAGTGCATAAACTCATGAAGAAGCTCCTCTATTCATTAATGAACAAAAACCTGATGAAAAGAGGTCATTTTCTTTCATTACAACCACTTAAATATCTTGTTTTCTCATAAAAATGGACAAGAACAGTGGGCTGCCCTGTTTATGACTAGTTATTTTAGCCCATAATAGCCCATACACCTTCAAAATCCTCACCCTTTGCTGGCCCCAAAGTCACTCAAGTACTTGGGTACAAGTACTTGGGTACAAGTCGGGCTTCATTGGACCAAGATTGAGGTAGACAAAATGAGAGAAGTCGTGCATAAGAGCAGGCTGAATACTTTTCTCCTAGATTTCCCCCTTTTATAGACTGTTATAACATGCATTTTCGTCAAGCCAAATGGACAGATAAGTGGAGCTCTCACCGTGTTTACATCTTCAGCTTCTGGTCTTGTTGATCTCCAGTTTGCATGCTCCAAAGCATGCACCATAGCTTCAGCTTTCTCCAGTTGTGCTTAGGCTGTGCAGCCCGCATTTTGCATCGAAAAATGCAGGCTGCTCCCTGATCAGGCCCAGGTCACTTTTTGACCTACTCAGGTCACTTGCTGGTCACTTTAGTCTATTACTTCAGGTCCCCTGTGAACCTAGTGAACTTTTGGCAACTTTTGGCAATTTTCTTGAGTTCTGACCATATTTTTTCCTACTAGGTTTCTTATTTTGCTAGAAAGGATGTGTTGTATACAGTTCCTCCAGAATGTGCCTTTGCAATGTGATTTATCCTGCAGACTGTCAATTACTTCCAGTTGACCAAGTTGTAGGTTCCCATAGAGTTATTTTTCATCAATATACATGATATAACTGAAAATTATATGCTAAATACAAAAGAACTTATGTAACTAAGTTGGTTATTGGATAACAATGTCTGAGTTTTGTATGCAAATTCCTCATATAACTCCCAGTGAAGTTCTTCTGTGTTCATAAGAATCCTATGATTTATATTATGAATAGTAAACTCTTTGACATTCACCCCCTCCTAACCTGCACATCCTCCGGCCTGTGCCATTTTATAAGATTACAGGTTAGGGAGGGTCTTCTTCTGATATATCTTCATCTTCATCTTCTAAGTCTTTTTCTTCCTGCTTGTCTTCAAGTAGAGGGTTCATATCTAAGTCATCAAGCTCATAAGTTGAAGATTCTCTTCGTTTGAAGAGCTTGATTCATTTCCCGGCTATTGGTATTTTAATCATGGTCCCATCCATTTCAGCCAAAGAGTAAGTAGCATTATTATGTACTACTTTTACAACATATGGTCTAAACCATCGCTTGGCTAACTTCCTATGAGCACTATATTGATTGTCCAGGCTGCTATCATAGACAAGTACCCAATCATTCTCTTGAATAGCTCTTGGACGGAGTCAATGATGCTTGTCAAACATCTTCTTATTCTTTAATCTTGCTGTTTTCAGCCTTTCAATGGCTGTCTTGACATCTTCTGGCCTTCTTTCAAGTTGCCTTATGCGTAGAGTCAGCAATTCTTCTCTATCCATGCCTTCATCCCATGGTAAAATACTCCATGTGACAATGGACTCTTCAATAGGCATAATAGGTGGCTGTCCATATATAAGTTCAGCCGGCATATAACCTGTTACTGCACTATGGATAGTTCTATCAGTCCATAATGTGAATGGTAGCATTCTAGGCCATTCCCTCATCTTTCCTTTGCATGATTTTGCTAAAGCTTTAAGAATTGGTTGATGACCTCTTTCGCTCTTACCATTGCCTTCAGGGTTGTAGGCTGAAGTAAGGGATAGCTTGATTCCCAATTGAGCAAAGAAATGGCGAGCCTCATCAGCATCAAATTCTCCTCTATCAGTAGTTACTTTGGCAACACATCCATACATGTAAAATACTTCTTCAAGTAAAAATCTACAAACAACATGAGTAGACTTTGTTGTCAAGGCTTTTCCTTCCACTTGATTTGTGAGATCTTCTCTAGCAAGTACTAGATATCTCATGTTCCAAATTCCTATAGGCATGGTTACTAAATCAATAACCCATCTATAGTGAATGGATAAAGGATAGGTAGGCTGAAGCCCATCTCTATGCTTTATCATAGAGTACATTTGACAAACATGACAAGACTCAACAAAATGCTCAATGTCTTTATACATGTTTTGCCACCAAAATTTCTCTTTTATTTTGGCAAAAGTGCCCCATATGCCTCTATGACCAGCCAATAAGCTTTCATGAAATTCTTGCATAACCTGTTTTTGAGTCTTTTTGTCTCCTAAGACACGAACAGGCGCCCTTCCTTTCTTTTTCGCATGCCTCCAAAGGTAACCCTCTTTAAGAAAAAAGCCATAAGCTTTTCTCTTAATTCTCTTGAACTCGTCATTAGTCCAATCTTCCTTCTTTGTCATAGTGCTCAAACATTGGCCAATTTTTAGCCAATCATCTGCATAATATTCTTCTTTAAAGTGTGAATAAACCATAACAAAACATTGAGCATGCTGTCTACTAGCTGCCCATTGTCCTTCCTTGGTTGTTTCATCCTTCCTTGCTGATGTAAAATTTGTTTTAGCAGCTGGACCTGTTGTACTTGCTGTAATTAATGTTGTACCTGCATTTTTGACTGTTGAATCAACATTAGATTCAACTGTACTTTCTGTTTTCAGATTTGTACATGCATTTACAGCATCATTTATAGACTCTAGTTCTTCATCCATCATTTCTTCTTCATCCTTATATTTGGCACGCGAAAGCATGTCAGCAACTGGATTATCTCTTCCTGCAATATGTTTCAAATCGGGATTTAAGGATTTAATATAGACTATCCATCTTAGCATGGCTATGTCGGGAGTGGAACAGTTGGCAATCATGCCCAAGAGTGGAAGGCAATCTGTTTCAACTATTACATGTGCGCCCATGAAGTACTCCTTGTCACATTTCAATGCAGTTACTACTCCCCAAAGTTGTCTTTTAATTTGAGCATACCTTCTTTGTCGTTCATTAAGAACCTTCGCTCCAAAGCGGATTACATATCTGTTGCCTTCAAGGTCATCTTGACCAACTACCCATCCTATTCCAATAGGACTTGTGTCCATTGTGAGTATAATGGGCTGTCCATTAGAGTAATTAGCCCTCTTTAAAGTGGGGGCTGAAATCAGCATTTTCTTGAGTTTCCGAATAGATTGAGTATGTTCTTTTTCCCATATAAACTTTTGGCCTTTTCTTAGCAGTTGATAAAGTCTTTCAACAACATGAGCAAAATGTGGTATCCAAATAAGGTAGAAGACACATGCACCAAGAAATCTTCTCACCTCTGAAACATTTGTACATATTTCCTACATTTTGTTGATAGCATCTATTTTGGATGGAGAAGGCTTTCGGCCATATGGACCACACATATGCCCGACCACAAGAACTTCTTCGACTCCAAAAACAGATTTAGCTCCTAAAAGAGTAAGATGGACTTCTTCTAATTTAGACAAGATTTGAGCACAATCATTAACATGATCGGAAACAAACTTACGACATCCAAGTTCATTGAGTTCTTCATTTTTCTCATGAACTTCACATCCTTTGGTGATTGGAACATCATCAAGGAAAGGTAGAGTTAATTGAGGAATACAATCCCTCAATACCTTATGCATGGCATTCATCATGTGAGCTACTGAATTCGTAGCCCCTTGAGGTAGAGTACACATGCGGACTAAGCCAAGAAGTGTCTTCATTGTGATAATGTCTAGGCTTTCCAAAGCAAGCTGAAATTGGTCATAGGCTGAATATAAATCTCCCATGGAATAGATTGCTCTACCTGCAAAGGCTTCAGCAAACTCATCAACAATTGGCCCTGATCCAATATTTCTAATAGTGACTTTATTGACGTGCTGTAAATCTTGAATGAATCGCAAAGATCCATTCTTCTTAGGCACGGTGAACCATCGGTTGGAATATGGAGCTGAGGATGGCTCCAAAATTCGCATTTTTATCTTTTCATTTAGAAGTTCCAATAACTTAGGCAAATGAGCCCTTGGTACCGGAATTGGTTTAAGATTCCAAGGAACATGTGGGACCGTAAAAATCACCATTGGTGCCACAATGCTTGGATCCACACAACCAATTTCATGTGGCTGGAATGAAAAAGCTTTGCCATGATTCTTTAACATCTGCATGAAGATTTGCTTTTCAGCCGGCAGGAGGAAAGAGTCTTCACCAATTTTCAGTTATTGTAGACTTTCTGCTGTAAATTGGTGACCAATATCTTTAGGATCTCAAAGGCTTGGCTGTTTAGATACCCTTTCTGCCAGTCCTTTGCTTTCAGGTGGTAGAGGAGTAGCCACCGGCTTGACCTTTTTATCAACTGTTTTATACTTTGTTTTTACTCTTACTTCATCCTTGTTTGGCTGTCTAAAAGCTTCATAATCCGCAAATTCTTGAATTATGTCATATATATCCAATGTACATACCTGTATGGACTGATTTTCAGCTTGATTTTCAGCATGAATGGCTGTATAAATTTCAGCCATTGTATCATTATAATTCAGCCCATAAAATAGCCTTGAAATTTCTTCATCTTTAGGTAAAACATCAATTTGCTTCAGCTCTTGTTCCATATGACACAAATACTTTCTTTCAGCCCTATTCATGGCTGAAAACTGTTTATAACAGCCCATACTATTGGCTGTAAAAACCTGCAAATTAGCTTTTGGCCTTGCCTCCTTTATAGGTGGAGGCAATTTTTTGTGACATGATGCACTACCATAGCCTCCACTTATAGCAGCGCTACCCGAAAACCCTTAAATTCTTGGGCATTAGAAGGAACATGATGATCTCTCAATCGATCCCTATTCCGGTGGTGATTTACACAGATGGTCAGGAATTGGACAGCTTTGTCATTATCCTTACTTCTTATTCGAGCATATGATGAACCATCATCAAGAGCCTTTGTCTCTAAACAAGACTCGGAAATAAATGGTTGTCCAAGAATGATAGGATAGTTGCAGGAATCTTGAACAAAGAAATGAAATTCATCTTTTACATTACCAATAGTAACTTGTACATAAGGACATACTGCATAAAGATCACCAGAAGAGTTATTGGCCGCCTTCATGCACCATCCTGGGTCCACATCAATGGGCCATCTGCCATTCTCATAGAGACTTCTTGACATAACATTAATCTCCGAACCATGGTCTATAAGGGCAATGCATGGAGTTTCTTTTTCACTAATTTTAACAACGGTTTCAGTGGTCGCCCTTGCCCAATGGGTACGGAAGTAGTGACTACTAGGAATAAAGTGAGCATCACTTTCTTCTTGCATGTTGTGAAGATGAGCTTCTTTCTTACGCACGGGCTGCACTTTAGATTGAGAAGTCCCCACCATAATGGCTTCTTCAGTTTCTTCTTCATAAATGTCTTCATCTTTGGCTTCTATGGCTGCAATCAATTCTTTGATTGCCTCCAATCAAATCCCTTGAATTTTTAGCTTCTCTTCATCCTGCAAATACACATGAAGTGCTTGCAAAAAAGCATGTGCAGATTCTTCAGTTTCCTCACCAACATATTGTCTTTTTCATTTAATTACATCAATTATTACATCATGAAATCCTCGTTTTGCAATTCCGAGAATTTTTCCTAATGTAAATTCAATTCTACTTCCAAGAATCCTTTCTTCTAGGATTTGTTTAAGATCCGTTGCGGTCTCTATGTCTGACTTCAACTTGTAACTGGGATGTTTGCTTTTTCTTTTTCCTTCTGTCTTCTTTGCTTGAGGGGCATCTCCCATGTCAAACTCTGGCGGTGGAGGATTTTCAGCAGCCTTCTGTTGGTCTGGTTTACTTCTTGTTATGCGTTTAGTCGGTCTTGAAGAAGAAGGACCGGCAACATCTTCATCTCTTCTTCTCTTTTCTTCTATCATGGCTTCTTGATTATTAATTTCAGCTAACCGGGCAAAAGCTAAAAACGAATCCACAGGTTCGGTCCAACCGGTTCTTCCTCGGATACATTGACTGGTAGTGGTTAAATCATCTTTAGTTGCCTTGCCTTGCTCCATGCGATCCAAGGCCTGCATCCACACTTTAGATTTTGCATTAGTTTTACATGTTTTAACAATTTCATTAGTTGGCTCAATTTGCAGCCCATAGGTTGCTACATCAACAGCTGCATAGGCTGTTCTTGTTGCCAAATCCTCCAATCTTTTCTTCATGCCACCGTTGCCGAAGTTTGGCTCAAGAGGAAGCCTGGTTTCGGTTGCATGAATTTTACCATCCTTCCAAAAGACTAATTTTTATGCTTCAGCTTCACGGAATGCACTGCACTCTCTCTTGTCATGCTGTAGGCTATCACACCAAATACAACGTCTTTTGAAGCCTTCTCGTACAGGCCTTTGGGTAGTTGATCGACCCCTTTCTTCTACTTTTACATCAAGCCTTTCCACTTTAGAGTTAATCTCCATTAGATTAAGATGGAGATCCCGCATGCTTTTAATTAGTTTGTCCATGACATCCTTCTTTGGAGATGGAGCAGCAGAATTTCTTGGTTGCTCGGCCATAGAGGCAGGAGGTCGAGAAATTGGAACAGGCTCCTTCATGGATTCAGTTGATGCAAGGGTTGATCCCCATCTTAGGTGCAACCGCTCTCTTCGAGCAATCATATTAACTACTTCAGTGACATTACTCCAAGCAGTCTTCAATCCCGTCTCAGAGCCAGGGTCTTCAAGTCGATCAATTAGCTTCTCTTGAAGAGAAGAATCTGCAGCTTTTAGAAATAATTCAATCTTCTGACTTTCCATACCTTGTTGATCATCAGGATCTAGTTGAGAAAAATTGCTTTCAAATTCTCGATGAAGAGCAGTAACGGTTAGACCCTTATTGGGCCTTTCGACCCATTCAGTGAATACTTTCTTTGTCATAAGGCCAGAATCTTCAAGAAAAAATTCTTCTCGAAGAGCCTTCTTGAACACAGACCATCCCGCGTCTTTTTGGAAAAGTCCATGAATTCGGTCCTGGAGACCATGCACAGCCAGATGGGAAAAATAACGGCTCCAGGCATGTTGAGGAACTCCAAAGAACATTTTGTCAGTATAGAGGCGGATAAATGAGGACACATTTTTCCCATTAAATTGCTCGAGCTCTTGCCCAACTGCTTCCAAGGCTTTAATGGCAGCAGCATCAATTAGCTCTTCTTATTGTCTCCGTTGTTCTTGCATTTGCAACTGCTGCTGAAATTGCAATTGTTGTTGTTGGCTTTATTGCATTAGACGAACCAACTATTGCAAGGCATCTCCTCTCGAACTTGATGACTCTCCCATTGAACTTCTTCTTCCGCAGCGGACCTTCACGTCGGGTTCACCACTGTCATCGTATTAAGGGCTGAAGGTCTACCACCGGGGCTTTAGTGCAGAATAGGAGTATGGGATTCAAAGTTCAGGAAGGGGAAATAGATTGGGGTTTAATAAGATCTAGGATTTAGAAATGATTTAGGTACGGAAGAAGAATTCAAGCTTTTTCTCTATGTATTTAGCATACATGAATGGAAGAAATAACTCTATCTTGATTACATCAAATGCCTATGGATACATACTCCATATCATAAAGGATATTTTCAGATTCTCAATTCAATTATGAATATCAAATGCAAGTTCTAATGGCTTTTATTTCAAGTACATAGATGGATTTCAACCCTTTGGGACAAGTAGTATATTGATAGACTTCAAATACATTCAAGATTTGGGCCAATGGTACATGAAATGCATTGAAGGAGCATACTTTTAGCTTCAGCCTTGTTTTAAAATAGAAAATTCCAGCCCATAATCAAGCTCAAAACGAGCGCATAAACTCATGAAGAAGGTCCTCTATTCATTAATGAACAAAGACCTGATGAAAAGAGGTCATTTTCTTCCATTACAACCACTTAAATCTCTTGTTTTCTCATAAAAATGGATAAGAACAGTGGGTTGCCCTATTTATGACTGGTTATTTTAGCTCATAACAGCCCATACACCTTCAAAATCCTCACCCTTTGCTTGCCCCAAAGTCACTCAAGTACTTGGGTACAAGTCGGGCTTCATTGGACCAAGATTGAGGTAGACAAAATGAGAGAAGTCGTGCATAAGAGCAGGCTGAATACTTTTCTCTCAGATTTTTCCCTTTTATAGAATGTTATAACATGCATTTTCGTCAGGCCAAATGGACAGATAAGTGGAGTTCTCACCATGTTTACATCTTCAGCTTCTGGTCTTGTTGATCTCCAGTTTGCATGCTCCAAAGCATGCACCATAGCTTCAGCTTTCTCCAGTTGTGCTCCGGTTGTGCAGCCCGCATTTTGCGCCGAAAAATGTGGGCTGCTACCTGCTCAGGCCCAGGTCACTTTTTGACCTACTCAGGTCACTTGCTGGTCACTTTAGTCTATTACTTCAGGTCCCCTGTGAACCTAGTGAGCTTTTGGCAACTTTTGGCAATTTTCTTGAGTTCTGACCATATTTTTGCACCTGAATCAATGTGATTTATCTTGTAGACTGTCAATTACTTCCAGTTGACCAAGTTGTAGGTTCCATAGACTTATTTTTCATCAATATACATGATATAACTGAAAATTATATGCTAAATACAAAAGAACTTATGAAACTAAGTTGGTTATTGGATAACAATGTCTGAGTTTTGAATGCAAATTCCTCATATAACTCCCAGTGAAGTTCTTCTGTGTTCATAATAATCCTATGATTTATATTATGAATGGTAAAGTCTTTGACAACGGGGTCCTATTTTTACTCGCTACAATAGCAATCTGGTAAGGTGTATAGTTGCAAGTAAGCTACTTTCTTATCCCATGTTTTACTAGGTAATGGTTAGATTATTCAGACAAGATTCCTCCTCCATTATCTGACCTGAACAGTTTGATCTTCTCTACCGTAATATGAAAGTGCTTGAAAATATCAAATACTTTAGCCTTGGATTTTATGAAGAATATCCAAGTATACCTAGAAAAATCATCACCAAAATTGACATCATATGTATTTCCACCTATTGAAGTATATGGGATGATTCACATACATATGCATGAATGAGATCAAGAACTCCTTTTGACCAATTTGTACTCCTTGAGGATCTAGTTCTTGACTACTTTGGAATGCAACATGCTTCACAAACTTTGCCAATGATTTGTAGTGACAGTGTCCATATCTTTTATGCCATAGTTTAGTAAGAGAAAGAGGGGTTGTTATTTCATCTTGTATGGCTGCAAATGTTGAAGGTGATCCATGATTTTTGAAGAGCTTTCCATGATTCTTTCCTCTAGTCACTACTTTAATGATCCTTTATGTATTTGATGAGGCATTACTAGCCTTGTATTGAGATGGACATGTATGTATCCTTTACATGTAATAGGATTAGGAGCACTATATGTAGTATATATATATTACAATTGCAAGTATAATCCAATGCAGAGAAATATTTAGCATGAGAAGTCATGTGGAAGTTTTCTCTACTATCACTTCACCATGGTTCTTCTTTGATTCCAAAGTACACTCTATTGACTTGTATAGTCTCCTCAATAGAGAGTAGAGGGTTTTCTTGAGAGCAGCATTGAAAGATTCCTTCTTCATCTACAAACCTAGCTGATTTCCATTTCAATCAACTTGCTTCTTTCTACAGTCTTTCTCAAAATGTCCATATTTTGAGAAATAATGACATTGAATTGAGTTATGATAACGTCTATGTCTACCTCTTCCTCTACCTCTAGAGGAAGGATGACCTCCTCTTCCATAAGAAGACTAATTACCTTCTTCATGTACCTAATTATTGTTGTGACTAAGATGGTTTCATTGGTGTCTTCCTCTTTCTCTTTGGGTGTTGAATCTTCCTTTTCTCCTACTAAAAAGAGGGATTTATTAGTTGTACTTTACTGAAGTACTTATATAGCTACTATTATGAATATCTTTCATAGCTACTTGCCTTTGATCTTCATCTCTAAAAATCTATTACATCTCATCAAGTGAGGGTTTTGTCTCAAAATAATAAGGCCTTGTACAAGTCCTTGATATCTTGCCTTCAAACCATGAATGATGATTGTAGATAGCTCATTGTCTATCATTTACTCTCCCACAACAGTCAATTACTCATGCAAATACTTGACTCTTTTGATGAACTTTGTGTACTCACTCTTTCATTTCTCTTTGTGTTGGTTAGCTAGCTCTCAAGGCTCTTTGCCTTGATGTATTGTTTAATTATATATTTTCAAGGCTTGTTTGTCCAAGATTTTTGAGGATTTGTCACATCCATTACATGGCTAAGAATATTATCCTTGACACTCAGCTTCATCATGTAGATAGCAAGCATAGCATTTTGTTCCATTTGGCCAATTCTTCTCTAATAATCTCATCTTCTTTTGATCTATCCATTGAGACCATCTCCCAATAATCTTGGAAGAAGAGAAGTGACTTCATCTTCACTTTCCAAGTGGCATAGTTGATGCTATTGAGCTTTTTAGCTCCCTCCAAATGTAGATAGTGTAGACTAGGTGCCATTTCCATCTTCAAGCAAACAATGTAGTGAACGTGGATTCTCACATAGAGAAGGCTCACACTAGGCAAGATTCTAAAAAATCCTACTCTGATGCCATGCAAAAATACGGGATAAGAAGTAGGAGAAGATATGAGGCTCAATCAAGCCAAAAAGTAGTGATAATAGTAGTATGAAAAAGTATATTTTACACAAATAAAAAGTGATTTTCAGAGATATAAAAGTGCTTTTACACAAAGACAAAAGTTCTTTTCCAAATATAAAAGTGCTTTTACAAATACAAAGTATCTTTAACACAATTAAATGTTTAGTAAAGGATAGTAGTGAAATGTATTGAGATGAGATCAAGACACCAATACAAGTCTTAATCAACTCTAAAATGGATAAAGAACACAAGTTTGATAATAGCATTGAATTCTTTGTTCACAATAGAAGGGCGAGTATGGATACCTAGTACAAGTGATGAGATAATCCCCAAACCCAAATCTAGTATAGAAGAGGAAGGCACAATATAGAGAGTGTGGGCTACACTCAACTCTACTCAATAGTACACTCTATGGTATCTATTGGAAATATGTTGTGGGGTTGTAGTGGACTATGTTAGATGGATGCTCCATAAAGTGAAGAAACATTTTTCTTTATACACTGACATAATATCATGGATATAGCTCCAAATATTTAGCTCCCTAGGTATCTTGGTAAGTGTAGTCTAGAATTTTAGTAGTTAGAGATGATAGTCAGATCCATGGCAATATAAGATAATATAAAAATAATTTCTTGAAGATTTCTTTGATCATGTTGTATTACTAAGAAAGATGAAAAATGTATATTTTCACACCTCCAAAATTTGTTGGCTAGATTGAGAGATATCAAATCTACAATACTACTTCCTACAAAGGTTCCTATAAAGGTGGTAACCAAAATGTTCTCCTTCATTGAAGAAGACTTTTCCACTATTTATTCCCATGTATTGGTACTACCAAAAGGTGCAATCACAGGTAAATTGTATGACCTTAGCACATTCTTTTATATCATATTACCATTGTAATCTCATCCTTGACCTTTGTTATCCCAAAGGAATTATTCAAACCTTAGTAAAGAGATGGTGTGAGCTTGCATACTTTAACATCCTCATTATCCCCAAGCAAGCAAGAAAACAAATGACCATGAGTTTATAGTAGACTCTGCTTCTCACCTTTGTGCATTTTAATTATAATGACTTCAGAGGTTTATTAGTGTCTTTATAATTCAAACATTGCCCTTCTATCCACTTCTGCTACTCCATTGTAATTAATTTGATATGCAAGCACTCCAATGAAAAAAAGAAAAGTGAAGAGGAAGTATATTTAACAACCTCAGCTCACACTTTATCTCTCACCCTCCAAGTTATAGAAAAAGAATGGAAAAAAGAGAAGAAGGGAAATAATGAGGAATAGCTTCACTCTCTAAGCCCCTCACTCACACTCTAGCTCTCATGCTCCCACTCTCCCTCACTCTCAACAACAAGGTGCATAAGAGGATAAGATGGAAGTAAGGAGAAGGGTTGCTCTTAAGGTTCACATACAAGAATGAGCACTTCTATTTTCTTTTTAACTTTTATACATAGGATTGGATTTAGGGATCCTCTAATAAGCTAGGCATCCCACCCATTCTTGTGGCTCATTGATCGATCCCCTTTAATATATACATATATTTTATATTATTTGGGCCATTTGTGCCTAAAGTGAATAGAAGTTTTGTAATCAAAGTATTACATCATTATAAGTGTTTCTAACTTATTCCACGCTATTTTACAATTTTCATGAAAGTGAGCACATATTTCCAAATAATTTCAACACTTGGAGCATCATTCTTTTCTCTTGAATGTTAAAATTACCCCCTTCTAAATGAGTGTTAGTCCCTTGGTACTCATTGTTGTAGGTAGCATGCTTTAGCTTGCACATTAGATCTCTCATTATTATGTGTGTCATTTTCTTAAATCAAGATTTCTTATGAAAACCAAAGGCCTTAAAATTGGATAGGATACCCAACCTTTGATGGAAACCATGATTCTAAACCTAATATATAATAGGAAAAAAGTGAATGAAATAGCTCATTCTTCTCTTTTCCATTTTTGAGACCAAGCTCTATTGCTTTTTGCTTCTCTATTGCTATTGTGAGAAAGAGAGAGCGAGTGAGTAAGGGTGAGGGAGTGTGACAAACCAAGAGAGTGAAGCACTCCATTGCATCCATCCTTCTCTTATTTTTTTTCTTTATCTTGCAACATGCATTGCTCAAGATTGGAGGGGGGCTCAAAGGTGTTAGATTGTGAGACCACCTACTTTTAGTTAAAGCAAGGACTACAATGAGAAGATATCAAAGAGGTGTGTAAACTACAATTTTGTAAATCATTGAGCTTTCTTATGGCATGGTCATTGTGAGAGGAGTATATGGTGATTTTGAATTGGAAAGTGAGTGAAATAAACCACCACTTCATCTAATATATGATCAATTCATGGCAAGGGATAGTGATCTATTTAAGTTGTTGCATTCAAAGGCTTAACATTCACACATATTCTCCAACCACCATCAATCTTCTTTGCTTGAATAACAATAGGACTAACCCATTTGAGTACTCCACTAAATATATAAATCCAACCTTGAGAAGTTTTCTAATTTCTCTATCAACACCTCTACTTCTTCATTCGACAAAGGTATAAATATTTATCACACATATTTGCTCTATTCTTTAGTTCTATGTGCAAGTCCTTCCCTTTATACCCTCTAATCTCCTCATAATAAGTATAAAAAAATTAGGGTGCTTGCTAAGCATCCTTTGGTAGTCTGTATTCTCCTAGGTTAGGTCTTTGCTAAGTATTTTCTCCATTCATGCTCCTTCCTCAATCATGTGTACCTTGGTCCCTAATCACTCTTCTATTTCCTAAACCCTATCATTTGACTCTTCTTCATCCATGGCATGGTTTAGACAACTTTTTGTTTTGCAAAAGAATAGTAGATACCCTAGGTTTTGGCCTAATATCTAATCTTGATGTGTGCTTCTCTTCTACAATTGATACTTCACTACTTACTCTTTCCTCCTCTTAACTTTCATGTTGCATTAGCTTCCTAGTTACTATGCTAAACTACCTTCTCAATACCCTTGCCATCATAAGAAGTAATAGTGCCTTGTCCTAATCCTACATGATATGAATGGCTTGTAACCATGGACTTCCTAGACTTGAATATATCACATGACACTCTATTCTAATGAAAACACAAAAAATATTTACCTTTATGTTTTGGATGATCCCCACACACTTGACCTTAAAGTGATGGAAGAGCTTGATTTAAAACCCTAAGAGGCTTATCATCTCCAATTCCTGTTTCTATACACAAGCCTATGTTATCACATGTCAAGAATCATGTTATCATGAATCATGTGGTGGGAGGACTTGAGCTACTACGTCAAACACACACAAGCATGCAAAAAGAAGCTCACTTAAGAATATAAAAAGAGAGATGGAGGACAAAACATTTTCTTGCCAATTTTTTTTCTTTCTTCCTCTCATAATACAATGTACAAAGTATAGATAAGATATAACATCAAGAAAAGTAGCCTACTAAGTCAAAAGTGCATAATTGACTATCCTAATCAGTTGCAAGTTGAAGGTGGGTGTAACTAACCAAATATAATAAGTGATAAGCTAATGGGTATGTGAGGATCATAATGACTACTAACCTATTGATTTCAAATTTTATTGTCAATTTCTCAATCACAAGTTGCTTCATCCTACCATTGAGGTCCCCCATATGTGCTTTTCCTTTACTGTTCTCCTTATGTGTTTGGTTTGATTCACCTTACCCCCCCTTTTTTAATTGAGAAGAATCCTTCCTAGGATTAAATGTTTAGCAGATGAAGGGCTTTTAGTACATAATCTTACTGTTTTACTATTGCATGAGCCAAGCATAGAAATTGGTGTTGTATCTTAAAGTAGCATAACTATCCATGTCCAAAGGGCGTATACTGACATGCATAATATAAGTGAGGACATCAAGCAAGAAGTCACCGGAGTCCATGCGGCTAGTGATGTGCAGCTCTTCCTCGGTGAGGATGCGATCTAAATAAGGATGTCCCTTAATGTGTTCTTCTAGGGGTTGGTTATGAATGGTAGTCAACACCCTATAGGAAGTTGGAGTGACATAGGTGGGGTCATATTCCAATGACTTGATTGCACATTGCTACTCAGCATTTGTCATGATTTGGCATCCTTCTAGTTCCCATTGCAATCAAAAAGTGTACCATTGTCACAAGAAGGAGGATTTGATGTCAGCAAGTTGTTGCAACCGCACGATTTCTTGGTTTGTGGCGATGATGGCAGCTCTGTGATACGATGTGATAAATCACTTTGTGGTTTCCTGTTCTTTGGTTATCTCAGTTGCAATTAACTCCTTTGCTGCTTTGGAAGCCTTTACAAATACAGATTCTAACTCTTCCCAAGAGCAAGGGAGCATGCGTACTTCTGTTGTTGCTGTAGGCTCGGCCAAGAGACCTAGGTCTAGTCTATCATAGTTTTTAGCTAGTGTCATGAAGGTAGCATCCAAGCATCTTAGGCAAGCAACTAATTCGGCACCCATATTTTCAGCTAGGTCTACAACCAAGGTTAGAATTGAGTGCCACTTAGAAGAGGGTTTAAGGCGAGAAGGTGGTTGAGGTTTGAGGGTAATAGAGAATTCAATAGCTACTGGTCATTGTTTGGGTTGCTCCTGAGGGTGTAGCTCGACCTCATGTTCTATGGGTGTAGCTACAATTGTTGACACGCCATGAGATGTTTTTGAGATTTGAGGGGCACCATCGATGCTAGAGATAGGTGGTTTGTCAGCAACCTACAGTGGTTTTGGGTAATAAATTGATTTGGGCCCGACTGATCTAGGTTTTGGAGGTTCTATGGATGTAGTGGGCCCTTTCTCTTGTGGTCCGAGTGTTTGCGGATTAGTGTTTTGCATGGTCAAGTTTGAGGGTGGCATTTGCATAGGGCCTTTGGTTGTGTTGACCTTAGGTAGCCAAATCTAGGTGTTACCCTCATAGTAGCCTTGGCTTGCAATAAGGTCATGGGGTGATTGTGCGTCTTTTTTTATAGCTTCTTCTTGGCCTCCTAGGTTTCGAGTGTGGGCCATTAGCCTTGCGCGGCAGAGGGTTTGTGGTTTCAGTTGGCGGTCCTTGATGTTTAGGCACCCATTTGAGTTGGGGTTCATGGACCTTAGTGTTGGGTGTAGTAGTTTGCTGGCATTGAGGCTTGACAGAATGTGATGAGTCACGACCCCCCTCCTTAAGCTTGATAGTGGGTTTCTCTTCTGGTGGCTTCGTGGACTTGAAGGGAGCCACACTGCCCTTGTTGAAAGCTGTAACTATGTTGATGTTGCTCGAACTAGGTAGATAGCTGCGATTTGTAGTCTACATGGAAACAAGCTTATTTTTTAAAGAAACGACCTAACAATGATTTTGTGCCTATAGCTTTAGTGTTGGGAAACACATAGAAGATCATCCGCATGCTTTCAGACTCGATAGAAACTACAACCTTGCACTACCCCAAAAGTGTGTAGGGTTGGCCTTCATATGGGTTGAGCTTAGCATTAGTAGGCTACAATTGCGGTTTGCCAATTTGGGTCTAACGGTCATGGGTTAAGACATTAAAATCAGCTTCCTCATCGATCAATGCCTTGACGGTGCATGTGTGCCTTGCAGTGATCATGATGCTTTGGTAGGCTGGTTCTCTACGGCTTTCTCATCCTCATCGTCCATCTCAGTGATAGTGGCTACTCATAATTGGATAGGGGATGCTAGCATTGGAGGCTCATGCAATGGGTGCATGGGAGGGACGTATTTCTTTATGCGACTGCCATTGAAGAAGCCTATGCCCTCACCTTCCAGGTTTTCGAGCTCTACATTGCCAGTTTGACTGATGGTTCGAACCCTAAAAGGTCATAGCCCCTGAAACTTCAGCTTTTGCTTATGTCCTTTGACTGAGTACAATAGTACTATGTCACTCTATTCAAAGTTGTGCTGCTTGACATGCTTGTCAAACCAGTGTTTGCGTCTTGAATTCTCGCATATTAGCACATGGGTGGCTAGAAGTTAGGTTTTCAATAAGCGTCGAGCTCAATTAAGCATTATATCCATGCCTCCTTCCCATTCCATCTCTCTTGAAGGGCTATCCTAAGGTTAGGTACGAAGAATTCCAAGGGTAGAATTGCCTCTGTACCATAGGTTAATCTAAAGGGGATCCGTCTTGTAAGCCGTGCGGTAGGCCCACAAGGCTGCCATCAACTTGTTATCCCAATCACTGTGAGAAGTAGAGATGACTTTGGTTAGGATGTTTACTAAGATTTTATTTGTGGATTTGGCTTGACAGTTTGCATGAGGGTAATAAGGTGAATATTTTTGATGGATGATTAGGAAGGATGACAAGAGGTGAGCTATCACTTCATTGATGTATTTGGCTTATGAATACTATGCCGTAGGACTAATGGGTCCAATGAAGTCAATCCCCCATTTCTCGAAGGGTTGTCATGTGATAATTGGGGTTAGCCCCATGTGATCCTTATAAATAGGGATTTTAGTCCATTGGCACTCATCACAATGCTTGACAAATCATGTCACATCTCGGAAGAGGGTAGGCCACCATAGTTGGGATTGCAACACTTTGTAGGCTATCACGTCTCCATTGAAATGTCCTTCTGCGATTCAGCCATGTGCCTCTGTCAGTACGTCATGCATCTCATGCTCACACACGTATCTGTGCAGTAACCCGTCTTGCCCCAGCCTATAAAGTTGGCTGGCTATCAATTGATAGGGTTGGATCTTCAAGATGAGCTGCCTAAGTTGGGCCTTTTGCATTGGCCATTTTGGTAGTCCATGCTCAAGCACTTGAACTATGTCATTTGTCCAGTACGACATCATATTGGCTCTAAACAAATCCCTTTCGCACTGGATAAGCAGAATAGATGCACGTCATGCAGTTCATCCACAATGCCTTGTCCAGCAGCTTCCCTCGTGAGGATACGAGATAGATGGTCAGCCATGTAATGCTGCTTCCCTTTATGCACCACCAGGGAGAAGTCAAACTCCAAAAGAAGAAGCGCCATCTAGCGATGCATCCTGTAGCATACACTCTCATTAGTTTGTCAATTTCTTCCTTAATAGTGTGAGCATGCTTTGGATTCATGGGATATGGTCACTGCTTGTGGCAGCGTTGTGTCAGGTGTCATGGGTATGTTGTGAGTCACCACACTCAGGTTCACCCCTTTGAGCTCTTCTAGGGACCAAGCAAAGATGTCTATATATTCTCACAAGAGAGTAACAAGACTTTCTTCATCTTGCTCTGCCAAGTCATTGGCTATAAAGACAAGTCATGGAGTGTCCCCTTCCTTAGGTAAATTGACCTCTTTGACCTTGGTGGGTCCTTTGATTGGTTTGATTGCTTGCCCCTGTCGTTTGGCTCCTAGCAAGATCACCACCCTATATCCCTTTTTAAACTTCGTGAATCGCTGAGGTAGATCTTCTGGTTTTTGCTATTTTTCTGTTTGCACTTCTTTGTGTAGCGTCTGTTGTTCCCGTTGGCGTTGTAGGTGGACAGGTAGGGCCCCCCTTAGTGCATCTAGTTTTGGGAGGTAGAGGGATTTTAGGATCACTATCTAAGCCGACTTCTAACTCAGAATCAAACTCTTCATCTTTGCTAGAAGAGGGGCTCTCTCCAAGTGATCGTAGCTCAGAAGGTGAGTCCATTCACAACAGTGGTGCATCAGCCGGTTGGGTTAGGCCTGCCTGCTCGTAGTCGATTGCAACTATGTGCTCCAATCAAGTTCGATCGCAGTCCTTGTGCTTGACTCCTTTCTCTACTCCAAGTGTGCTCTGCTTGCATAGTCTAGGGTCCACTTGTATTTGTTCGATCATACGTCCCCCAATGTTGTATTCTATAGTATCGATTTCCCTTTCACTCTCATCACTGAAGGAACACCAATCCTCGTATTTGCTGTTAGAGCTATCTCTGTCCGGTTGCATATCATTCTCGAAGTTCTGATATATCTTTTCTTGCTAGTCTAGGATTAAAGCCCAATTGTACCACAAATTTAAATCATGTACCTTGGACCATCACCATTCACACTCGTCTAAGAGATCTTGGAGTGGCTTAAGATTTATTGTTGGATTACCAGCCAACTTGTCGGTCAAGTATTCTAGAATATCCAGGAGCTTTCGTCTATTGTTCGGGACTCAAAATGTAATAGGGTTGGGTCTTCCATGTAGGCTTCCAATCATCATGTAGAGACTGGCACTAAGGGTGTGTCCTTGGGCTCGCCAGTTGCCTTAATGACTTGTTCATACTCCTCCATGTCTGAGAATGGCATGTCGATGGTAGCAAGAACATGCATCCAGTCTCGTTCATCCTCAAGGCATGGGATATAGTTGGTAAGATCACCATAGGATCTCCTAATCTAGCCGCCACCCTTTAGCATGGTAGAGATGGCATCTAGGTCAACCGACATAGTTTTCCAAGTATCTATCTCTACTCTTACAGCCTCTGTTCGATTGTCTAAGAAGATGAGACCATTGCCCCAATCTTCTACGACTTTCACATTTTGCATCTAGGGTCGACCTAGTAGGATGCCGTAGTCCACTCCCTTCATGACTATAAAGTCAATAGAGAATTGGATTCCTGAGATCTTCACGGGTCAAATTTTCAATACTCCAAATGATTTTACCTTCATTATGTTAGCCAATGTGGCATTGAACATAGCAATCTCGACTGGTGGGTTACCCCCAGTTTGGAGTATTGCATGGCTTAGCACACTCACTCCTACCCCCGTGTCTATGATTCCCTTTCTTGGGACATCCCCCAGAGCTAGGGCTGGTAGGACTACATGCATCTCCGTGCCTTCCCAAAGAGCATTGACGTGCAAGGATTTCGGCATGGAGTGTAGCATCAGACTCGATATTTGCATTTTTGCATCATGCATGGGAAAGTCAATGGTGACTGGCTCATCTGATTCCTTGACCCACTATTACAACCCTTGCCATAACGTTGGATGTTGCCTAAGCTTAGAGTCACAAGGGTGGTCACCAGTGTATTAAGGAGATTGCTAGCCACTTGCCTCTCTCCTAATTTTGTGGTTCTTGGCCAATGGCCTTGATTGGTTTGCTGGCCCAGAGCATTTAGACTTTGTTTAGGTGGCCCTGTTTGTGGTGCCATCGGATCCCTTGATTTTGGTCGTGGGAGAGAGGTTGGCACACTTATACTTAAGAGATCATTGATATTTATGCTTGAGAGATCATCGATCTCATCCTCTAGTATGGGCTCAGCATCTTTTAGGTGCTCCTGGGCCTCCTTCACCCACTCTTTCACCTTCTTGATGGATTTGAGTTCGCGCTTCGAGTTGGGGGTACTCCCCAACCTTATGGGTTTACATAAGGCTCGTCACCACTAGGCTTGTCCACATAGTGGACTAGAGTATCACTCGGTGGGTGGGTCACGTAGGGTCCAGGTGGTCTAGGGATACTTGTAGAATTTATTTCCATCCTAGGGATGGGTGGCTTAGCATGATTAGGTGCCGAGAGAGCCATTGGGACTCCCCTTCCAAAGAAGTTTGGTGGCCTATTTGCAAGGTAGAGTTGACAGTAAGGCTACGGGTATGGGAGTCTCCGAGGGTAGTCTACATAGCATGGCATCATGGCTGAACCTACCACAATTAGTGCAAGGTCATGACAACCTAGGGTCCTTACACTCAACTGGCAAGTGGTTTCCACCACAATGCATACATTGGACATGTGAGCGTGTTGGTCGTTACATCATCTCTTGCAGTTTGCCTATATCCATCCTAATCTTTGCTTGCTCTTGTCCCGGAATCAGTGACCTTCCCTTTGTCATGTGTATATGGGCCTACTCTCTCACTTGGCATTGAGGCCCTCTCGGAACTCCTGGTATTGGACTCTTCTTGATTTGATCCTCTCGAACTTCTTTCCTTGAGCTGGTCATCTACTCTAATAGCTTCTTCAAAGACCCTTTCCAGTGCGTCTCACTGCAAGCTCGAGTTGCTGGCCAAGGCTTTGCAGAGCTCTTCACTTTGTATTCTGCTAATGAATATCATGGATACCGCTCTTTCAGTTGGTCTCTCGCCCATTGGGATTCTCTTGAAGAGACTCCTCACATGGGTCACATAATCTTGAATATCCTCCTCTCTCTGTTGCTTGACATTCATGAGTCGCACTAGCAGGTTACCGAAGTACCTAGTTTGGAAAATCTCTTGATGAAGAGAATTTTTTAGGCCATTGAAATTGGCACGCTCTCTAGCATCCAAACTCGTGTACCAAGTCCGACCCTTATCACTTAAGCATGGTCCAAAAGCTTGTGAGCATTGCGTGGGGTTAGTGAGGCTAGTGGCCTCATAGGCCTACTCGAACTGCTCCACAAAGCTATACAGGTTGTCGTTTTCTTGGTATTTTTCCAATTGCTTTATCACCACAAGAATTCTCGATTGGCTCTTAGAGCCTTGGTTGACTCCTAACCCGGCTAGCAATGATGTTGCTAATACTACAGTGATGTGCTCTGCTACCGTGTTATCTAGCAGTCACTTCATCAAAAGCTCGCTCAGTGTGAGGTCTCCCTCTAGCACCCTCTTGATCTCCAATCGATTTCTACTTGCTAGGGCTAGCACTCTCTAGATCTCTTGCATTTCCATGCTCTGGTGCAAGTTCCTAGTTTGCTGATCTTGGTTGTACGCAGCTAGGCCTTGCAGAGCCCTGCGTGCCAGCTTCCTCTCCTCCTCAAGATCTGCTAGGATGTCCTCTACAGGTCTACCTTGGTGTTTTAGCTAGGTTTGAGCATTGTATTTATTCACTAACTGTTGGACAACCTCAGGAAAATTCCCTAGGTCGAGTTCTTCATTGCTTCTACGGCCTGAGCTACCCTCTTCCATGTCCAAGGATTCATGTTCTGCCAAGTTGTCGATCAAGTTGATAAGGCCAGGTAGATCCACTTCCATGATAGCGTATGTCCTCATTGCGTCTAGTTTTTTAGTTGTGTTCTTCACTTGGTCCTACCTTTGGGGATTTGATCATCCTTCTATGTCCTTGGGTCTTCTCTTACTAGTGGGTTCTTTCAAATTCTTAAGTCTGGGTGAATTCCTTGTTAATTACAACCAATCCTCAACTTACCCTCACTCTGTGCGTGTGCACATCTGTGTGTTCTTTTCTGTGCACCATGCAAAATCAGGCTTTAAGCTCTTCCCAAGTGTTGTGAGAAAACAAGTGTCTAGACGGCTCTAAGGCTTTTTATTTGGGTTTAGCCTGATAGGCTTGTATGCTTCATCCCCGCTAGTTCATAGGGTTCTCTGCTATGTCCTCCGCTCAGTCATGATTCATTTGGGCTCTACGACTCCACTTGATGTTGCTGACAGCATGGATTGCTAGATGGTCAACTAGTGTTGCCTCTATGCCTGCGTCTCATTGATTCCTTTGTTCCTTTCTTGTGTCAAAAAGGCATCTCAAGCATTTCTATGGTCTTCAGATGTTCGTACGGCCAGTGTCTAGGTGCTTTGGTCTAAACTTTAAAAATTATGGGGAAAATCAGACTCGACCCAATAGGTCTGAATTGCAAGGACCGAGTGATAGATTTGGACGGCGGGCCGAGCGACTGAAGGTCAAGTACCTAATCTGGCCAAGTGGGTGACTTGAACAGGTCATGGCCGAGTGCCTAATGTCTGAATGTGCTTGGGCCAAACTGGGTCGGGCTGAGTACAAGTTGGTTTAAGTGGCTAATTCAAACGGGGGTGGTTCGAGTCCAGTGGGCCGAATAGCCAAATACAGAAGGGCCAAGGGCTGAATTTTCCCAAGTCCGAGTCAAGTGGACTGAATGGCCGAATACAAGAGGGCTAATCTTGGGACTTGGCCTAGAGTTGGCGTAACTCGAATGGGCCGAACGTGGCATGTTTTTTTCGAAGCGACAAAAAATTCCTCACGCTAAGTGATTGTGGGCTTCACACTAGTTGAGCACCTCCAGATCCTACCTATGCATGAAGAAGAATGTGTGGGTATACCTAGAGTGGGCAACAAAGTTTTCGTGACACGATTGAAGCAAATCCACGCAATGGAGATCACATATACACACATACACTCTCTCTCACTCACAAAACTAGGGTTTCAAATGTGCTCCCCCTTGGTCTCATGGCTATTAAACCCCTCCTTTGCAAGGTTCTTTCCACTCCTTCCCTTTCCTTGTCGACCTTAAACCCCTTTGGGACTCCTTCTTCCTATTTGACCTGTTTTACAGCAGCAAACCCTGCGCTTTTCCAACCGATCTATTAACCTTAACCTACTCTAAATGCAACAAGAATCGAAAGCAAAGTACTGAACTGATTTCTCATACTCAACTAACCATCAAAAACCAAAAATACTTACTTGTAGCATAGATTAAAGACCCAAAACCTCCTATCTATTTCAAGCTTCGATTCAGGGATGAAACCCTTACTTTGATGCTCTATTTGAAGTGCGCAAGCGCTCAAGCTTGAATCCGTTGTCCCAGCAAATAGAACCAAAATATAGAGGCGAGCTCATGCTCAACCGCCAAGACCCACGGACCGCTTATTATTCAAGCATTTCAAGTGATCATTAATGGCTACCTCTCACATAGCCGACACGCTATCCCTCTATACAAGTGTACTGAGCTTACCTTAACACCCGATTGAGTTGCTTCCTCTCTTAAGCACTCTGATAGCTCCACGATTCATGATGCACGCTCAAGCATCCTCAAGCCTCTTCCTTCAAACTCCATCATCCATAGCCACATGCGAGACGAGAGAAGAGAATAGAAGAGAAGAAGAAGAAGAGAGGAGATGGTGAAGCTCTTCACCTTCAAGATTCCTCACCCTCACACACACACTCCCTCACTCACTCACACTCCCTCCCTCAAGCACTCACAAGCAAGCAAGAGAAGAGAAGAAGAGAAGAAGAAGAGTCCAATTTTCTACACACCAAAAGAATGAGCTCTCATTCACTTTTTGAACTTTATATACAAAACCCTAAATCCCTTTTGGAAGGCCATCCCCTTATCCCCTTTTTTATATGGTCGTGGCCCAGGCCCTTTTTCCCATTGTCCTCCTCTCTTCCTAGCTTAGTCTTACTGCCCGTTCATGGTTACAAATTGCAGAAGAGGGAGCTTAGTGCTCTTTTATAGAGGTTTTGGCTGCGCCTTTATATTTAAAGGTGCGCCTTCTTGCTTTTGGCCTCTTGCATCTTCATGGTTGCATCTTGTACTCTTGGTGGTTGTTCCCATGCTTTTAGATTTCTTCCAAGCCCACTCTCTTGTAGGGCACCTTTTCCTTTTTTCCACCTTGTGCTTTTCCTCTTCATGCCTCGTTTTCCACTTTGTTCTCTTTGCAGTAAACACAAATGCATGCAAGAAGTGTAAGGATGGGAGGAAGGTATGGAAAAGAAAATGAAAAGAGGCTATGATTAGCCTATGGGGAGAGAGCTTTATTGGGGTGACATGCTTTTAGGAAGAGAGGTGCATGCATGGGGAGGGTGCCAGCTTTAGGGGACGACATGAGAGGAATTGATTGTTAAGGTTTTTTAAATGAAGGAAATAGAACAACATCACACAAAGGAAGTTCGGAATGAGGAAGCTTGAAGATGGAGTTGTAGTGACAAGAATGAAGGAGGGAAAATTCTGTGTATATTTTGAGGTGATGAAAGAGTAATAAAGTGTAGAAGCTTGATCTTCCATTTACAGAATTCACGAATGATAAAAGAGGGATTGAGAGGTAGAAGAGGGTCTTAAGATTGGCAAGGCGATAGATAGGAAATGCCTAGATCTAAGGTAGAATAAAAAATTATTGCTCACTTGTTGATTCACTATAAGTATAACAAGGGAATCCACCAATTCATGTAGGACATTATCAAAGCCTTCCACCTAAAAGCATTCCCATGGAAGGAAATCCTTCTTGATGATTCCAATGGGCTGCCTATGGTATTTTGGGCCTTCATAAGGACCCACCACCTATGAGCCATATGGTGTTAGTGTAACAACTCAATCTTTCAAGGAAATTTCAAATCTTCCTCATTGGCTCCAAAATAGGAATTTATTTTGCAAGTCTCAATCAACCACAGTGGTGCTCATGATTTAAGCCGAGAACTAAGTGCAACAGAATAAGGGAAACATACCACCCCAGTTCGCAAGACATGGAGGAAGAAGCTACTCAGATCAAAGTTGAGGAGCTCAATCGAGTTCTTGCTACCATCCGGGATGCAAATTGCTACTACTAGTTTATGTGTTCATCTAATGCTAATTGGCCCCACTCTAGCCCAAAACACTCTCCTTGCTGCTCCCTTAGAAACCTAAAATGCTATAATGTATCCCATAAAAGCTATATATGAATCAGTACACCTTTTGGTCTACTTGAGTAGAAATATGTGATAACCTGGCCTATCCTTATTGCCAACTTTTGGATCCCATAAGCTTGCACATATTACTTTTTACCTTATTTAAACACAACCTTAATGCATTTCTCAAAAGAAAAAGACATATGGGGATTGAAAATAGTGTAGAGAGAACATGCATACTAAATACACATTTATCTAAGGATTGAAAGAATATTTGGGTCATTTTATGGCAAACCACCTTATGAGATTATGATTGGTTTTACTTTGTGAAATAGATACCCTCATGAGCATAATAATTTGATTATATTGTTAGTCAACATCTCACAATGTGCAATTGTGATGTATATAGCATGACTTTATTGGATAGATGTGTCACGATGAATAATAAATATTTTATGGGATAGGTTTTTTGGTATGAAATTAATATTTTTGAAAACAAAACAACTTAACATTCTAGCCTACATATGGAAAACATTCTAATATATAATTTGATTAAAAAAGTACTAATGTTTCATTAACTATTGTTTCCTTAACATTTGATGTGAAGTTTAGACAGTGGATCTTAGTGTTCTCTAAAATTACGTTGCTATCTTTAAAGGCTCAAGTGGTGTAAATTTTTTTATACCAAGTTTAGGTTGTAGATCTTAATATTTCTCGAACTTAGATTCATGGGTTCAAAAGGCACATAAAATTTGAAGTCCTTATTATTAGGTTTGGCAAAGGATCATAAGATTTTAAGCCCTTATTACTAAGTTTGGAAATGTATTAATAATATCATCTTCAAAAGTCACAAGGATTCATTTGTAACTATACATTAGTGGTTACACATATTAAACCTACAAAAGAAAAAGTAAAGATAACTCAATGGGAGTCGAAACCCTAAACACAATTTGTATCTATCAAGGAAACTACCTGCACAATTCAAAAAGAATATTTGTATAGAGAGAGGCATAATTGCCTCTAAAAGGCAATCATGCCTCTCTCTCTCTCTCTCTCTCTCTCTCTCTCTCACACACACACACACACACACACACACACACACACACACTCTCTCTCTCTCTCTCTCTCTCTCTCTCTCTCTCTCTCTCTCTCTCTCTCTCTCTCTCTCTCTCTCTCTCATGCATATTGATAAGTAAGAGCATATGACGTTAATTCCACATATACACATGTATAGCTCCCACACATTCACACAAAACTATGTATTCTAACAAAATTCAAAACTTATAAACAAAAAGTAAGTGGACTTACAAATCAAAATAAAAGATTAACTCTACTTTTACATCATTTAATGACCTTTCGTATTCTTATCCAATTTGTGTGTTTTTTTTATAAAAGATCTCCAAAGCAAAACCATGAAAGCATCCCATGACTAGTAGAGACAAGCCTAATTCTCTCTTAAGGTTGAATAATCAACATCAACAAAATTTTGTTTGTTGAGCAAAATATGTAGACTATTACAGAGATATAGTCTACATTACAAAGAAATTTTTGGGATAAAAATTAGGATGATTTTTAAGAGTCATTGTCTATAATAATATACCAACAACCAGTCATTGGGTTACTTGTTGAAATTTAAAGGTGCCACTGTCAACAATATATGCCAAGTCATGCATTTATCAAGATAGTTTGCATGAGTTTGGGTTGGGCATTACATGCTAATGAGTTAGAGACACTCCTTAATGCTTGCTCTTATCTATCCTATGCTGCCCTGCTCAATCATCATTGATGGGATCATGTGAGTACTTCTAATAAGGCATCCCCAACTAATCTAATAGGATGAGGCCCGCATGACTCCTTGTTATTGATTTGAAGCATTGGGTAGATAGGAATGTTAAAGGATATATAAGATCTAATTGGACACTAAATGTTGGAAACAGATCTATTAGAGATGTAGACTCTATTAGATATGCAAAAAATTCCACCTGAGTCTTGGTAGCTAATATTATCAATGAAGAGACAAAATAGTTTTTATTTAAAGAATCTTGAATGTTACCAAGATCTCTTTAAGTCTTCCAATTTTGATGAGACACTGAAAATTTCTAATAAGACTTGCATTTGGAATGATGATGATCGACAAAGTTTACTCACTCTACTCATCACAGAGATAATTGATGTGGTGCATGCACCAAAAAACACCAATAGTTGAGTCATCGAAGGGGGGGAGGTAAGATTTTATAACAAATTGGTGATGCTATCAATATGATCATGTGACTTATCTTTTTCTAGCATTCTTAAAAAAAAAGAGAAATAAATATTGATAAACTAAAAATTTAAAAAAAAAAGTTCTCATCCTATTGTTGAAACACTAACCTTAATATATTTTCCCTCTATTACATTTTGGAACTCCCACCTTCTCTAAACTATGACTTCTCTTCTTTTCCCTTTTTCCATTCTAGAACATAGCATGCCGTACGCTGTGGACTCAACAAAGGTGCATAGACTTTCATGCTAGAGAAAGAAAGAACACTTGAGTCAAAGAAGCAACAATACTCAGCTAGTCGAGCTTTGTGGAGTTTTACACTATTGTACCACCTCATCACAGCTTAGTAATATTCTGCAACCTCCAAGGTAGGTACTCGAAAGTACATTTCTTGATTGAAGGATTATCTAATAAGCTAAATAGCACCTATCCATCGTCTCTTGTAATATAATAATCATAGTTCATCCTAAGAAGCGTTAATATTTCTAATCTGTTGGACTCTCATCTCATTGGTGCATTTGAAATATTTCCCCCACAGCATGATAAGGCGTAAAATAAAGACATCATAGATTTGAGTATTGGTCACCATCACTACTCCAATCCAGGTACAATTTTGTAATGTATTATAAGTTTCTTTCTAATATGTTTTCTTAACATAGTATGGCTGTGTAATCAATATATTATAATGATCATCTTTTCAATGCACTATGGTCATTAGCTAGCTTACACGGTGTGGAATGAACCACACCCTTTCTTGCAATGTATAGAATAAACTATGGCTATAGGTCTCTGATTTGTTGGCCAGGGCACCAACCATGCATCTATGATAGCTTGATCAACTATATCAAAGCAGCAATGCCCATTTTGGGTTGTTGTTCTCCTACAGAGATAGCACTAACTTTCTCTTCCTCTGGTTGCAATAACTTATTGCTCTCTGTAGATTAATGATACTCCTCTTCTTTCTAGTACAACTGAGTCTTAAGGAAGGAATTTGCCTAGGAAGATTTTGCATTAATGATCTAAAGTTGGCCACATCAATCTTGACCACTTTAGGGGCCTTGATATGAACTATCCTAGTATAGATAGGGACTGCTTAGTCTCCTACTTGATGGGGGATGGTTATAAGCTAAAGTTAGGTTAACTATTAATAGATCATAAGATGGAGCTCACCAAGCTGTTGAGGTCCTTAAGCTTGTATCATTTATTACATATCTCTAAAATGGAAACAACATCTGTGATCCAAGTGAAAGCTGCAATAGAGATCCTGAGTAGGCTTTTAAAGCTATTCAAGGCCAATAGAGATAGCTATACCATCCATGAAATCAAGAATGGCTACATGGAAGAGAAATTCTGTTATAAAGACAAGCTTGTACATAACATAAATAGATGAAGTTAGCATCTGAGAACTAGGAAACCACAAAAAAGAATCAACACACTCTTTTTGGAAAATGCAAGAGACTCTGAGATTAATTTCCAGGACCTGAGTAGACCAAGGACTCTTTTTGGAATCATGCATGCATGCAAGCTAGGACAATCCCCAACATGTCTTCAGCCCTTCTCACAATGAAATTTCCTGCAATTGATGTTTCCCTATTTGATGTTGTGCTCATGCCATGGAGTTGCAAAATAGCAAAGGCATGGTAGGTGCCCAAATGATGGTGAGCTAATGCAGCTAGATCTGCCATATTATAGGCCTTGCTACATCCTTGTACCACTTTTCACTACCATTGTTGCTATTGAAGGTGCCATCCTACACTAATTCAATAGCAATAATAACAAACAAAAAGATCATCTAAAGGTGCATTATGCAAATAGCAAATGCATGAGTTGATAATCTAAAGTACCACCACATTTAATTTCATTGGCCTGACCATATTCATCACCACCAAGGAACCTTAATCCCCTAGTACCCTATAGTAATCAGCAAACTCAAGATAAACCATTGACATGACATGGCACTAACCATGGAAGATAGCTATTACTTGCCTTGCTGCATCAAGAGCTACTAGGTCTGATTGATATGCAAAGTGGTAGAATGGAAAATCAGTGTTATGATAGTCCTTCACCCCTTCATTTTTCCTGCATGCATCCCTGTACTGTGCAATGGTACCACTTTGACATCCTTTGAATATCAGGAGCAACAACAACAACAAAAATATGGTCACTACCTTATACATTAATGGCAAAGAGCCATGACATGATAGTTAAGGGCATTATGCAAGTAGCAAATGCATGAGCTGATCATCCAAAGGGCCAACACATATAATTTCATTGGCCTTATCATAAAATTTCATTGGTTTGACCATATAATGCCATACATTCCAAAGGGTAAGAAAAAGAAGGTGTAGTAGTAGTAGAAGATACATGTGCACTAGATGTCTGCACTGATCGAATGTCTGCACTAGATCGGCACCTGCAAGTTTACAGATTTCCTTACCCTGCAAAGTGACAAAGTTTGCAATGGATGTCTACACTGAATGTCTGCACTGAATTGGAATGACAGTTATGCACCCATTTAGTAGCAATAGCAAGCAGAAAGATCATCTAAAGGTGCATAATGCGAGTAGCAAATGTATGAGCTCATAATCTAAAGTGCCACCACATTTAATTTCATTGGCATGACCATATTCATCACCATTAGGGAACCTCAATCCCCCGAGACCCTGCAATGATCATCAAACTCAAGATAAATAATTGACAGCCTCCGGGTATTAGCAATAGCAAAACAACATCAAAATGACGGTCAATACCTTATACATTAATGGCAAAGGTCCATAACATGGTAGTCATGGGCATTATGCAAGCAGCAAATACATGAGGCACAGAGTGGATTACAATAGGGAGGAGCATGGTAGGTATGACTTTCCCAAGATCTAGAATGACAATGCAAAGAATCCCGAGGAGTGCTGTCAATCACATGCTTCCTCTAGGATTTCTCATCCTATCCAGACCCCGCTTTTAGGGCTATTAGGTTTCATCCATGCATAGAGTTCTTTTATCAAAGTTCGAAATTGGGAAAAGATGCATCTTCATTAAAATACTAAAGCTTTGAATTTCATGCATAAAACGTAGGGTTTATAAGAATAGCTCTGAATGTCAATCAATATCACATAGGGCAAGGAAAAGAAAGATCACTATAGATCCTATAGTTGCATAAAGGCAAAAAGGGTCTATGGTCTTGAAATTGCATATTCACATGGAATGATACATCTCATACATCTTGTAGTTACTTACATCTTTTAGGGAAAGTACTTGCAAGTTTAGAAGAAAGTATTCGCATCTCTTAATACTTCCGATCTTAAAGGTCCTACCCACAGCCACGAAATGTTAGGATTATTTAAACGCCATGCAAGAATGATCTAGGGTTCTCACCCTAGGGATCAGATGACCAAATACTAGACTTCCATAAGGAATTTAGGGACCCTAGGGCCAAAACGTTTATCAGCCTAGAAGGAATTGGGGTTTTGGATTGGGGTCAATAGGACTCCCAAACCCTATATCCGCAATCAAGAAATACCGTATGATGGGAGATATAATCCCACAAGTTAGGTATTGACACCTATCTCGTGAAACAAGTCATATGCCCTTGCGTCTAAATCACAAAATAGTATTGCTACACCTTAGGCCGAGTTTGACAAGTTCTAATTATAAGTCAAATTTCCTAGGAATTGAGTAGTCGTCCTACTACAACACTCTTCCTTGGAGACTGATTTGTCAAGCTAGGGTAGTTATGAATTGCCAAGAAAGCAATTGAACAACCAAGTTAGGGTGACGGGGTTGTCCAGGATTTATTGAACATAATATAAGGAAACCTAAGGTAGTGACAAGTTGGGTCAACAGGGTATAAACCCTAACCCAAGGAAAAAGGGTAAACAAGCAACTCAGCTTACGAAGCCCTTGGGATCTTGCCAAGTCTGAATGATCCATGTTTGAATGTTGGAAGTATTCGTAGAGAAGGAATTACACCTTAGCAGTTAGCCGTACGAACGACCACTGGAATGCTCGTGACTCTACACTTAGGTGCACTGTTTGTACTTCTTTGCTCAAAGAACTAATTCAGGAAAAATAACTAATGCTTCAGGTTAAAAGCCTGGAGGGAGAGGCAGTATCAATTACCTCCGACTGTCTGCCTGACCCTATCCAAGGGGGTTGTTAGCCGCGTTGGGTACGTGGACCGAACCCACCGCGAGAGGTCTCTCCGTGGGTGCTACTTGGAGTAGGAGGATGCTTGGGTGCCAGGGGAGGCTCTGGCCATAAATTCCTTGCCTCCGGATCCTGCACAAGAGGCCGATGTGACTCGAGATGGGATCTCGAGGCCCGTATACTAGTCAACGGGCGGAACTTGGAATAGCGATCCCTAAGGATTGCTGGGATAGCCTTCGGGTAGGTTATTTGATGTATTCCAAAGACTATGATAAATAAAGATCAAATGTCGAAAAAGGGACTTGCTTGACATTTTTTTCTGTGTCAGTGCCTAAGTTACGTGAAGGAACTAGTGATTAATTGGTTAATTAAGGAATTTTTTTTGCTTGTCAAACTAAATGTGGTAGGTAATTAGATAACTAAAGCAACCCGAGGAAAGTGCGGTGGACGTGACTCTGGGTCCGTCCTATGGAAGGGTGGTCCCGGTTGGCCGGGAACGTTTCTCAAACGAATTGACAGCGAGGTAACAATGACCTAGAATCAATAGAGCTAGAGTCTCGATTTATACTATTTTAGGGGAATGAAATGGGACTATGCCTTATGGGCAGAGAGGTCGAGCTTCGCATCCCTCTCGTTTCCCATTCTCCTTGAACCAAGTGTAGTATAAATCCTCTTCAACTCTGATGTTTCTGCGCAAAGTGGTTCGTCTGGGGCTCCACGCTAGCTACCTCCTAGAAACTTGACTATTAGGAAAACCCTGATTCAGGCCGGTCGTAAGTGGGAACAGTCGGATGCTTCTGCTTCGTGGTAGACTCGGGAAGACCTTGATCGCAAACCCTGTGACATTCCTTGTGAGTGCCAGGTGGCTCTTTCTAGACTCTCTTCCCGATGGGTTGCCAAGACGTGTCCTACAAGTGGACAGGGGGACACGTTACAGTTGGTATCAAAGCAAACCAACAGGATCTAATATTTACAAGGAAAATTAATGAGGGGGAGTACAGCAATGTTTCCGTTAAGAACATTTCCTTACTTACTTATGGATGCTAGCTTGCAGAGTCGCAAAGCATGGAACAAATTCTTGGTGTCTCAGGTTATGTTTATGACTGCAGTGCGTGCTTTGGATTATCAACAGAGGCTAGGCATGATGAATATTCTAGACCACATCTACAATCCTTCACCCCTGTACGTGGAACGAAGATGGACGGGTGAATCAGGGATATATTACATAGCAGCCCACTGACTTGCGTACCTTCAAATCAACTTGAAGAGAATCAAGTGGATGGAGGATTTAAAGATCGTGAAGCTGTTCATCTTTGTTGAGGCTCACGAAATCGCAACCCTGCATGTTGGCGGTCGAAAAGTTAAGCAGAACAAGTATGTGTACGAAAAAGTGACTCGAGTAATCCCTGCCGACAGAATCAAGGTGCTGGGAGGTTATGAAAAGAATGGGTATCAAAGGAAGGGATACCCCAAGCTCCCTATGACCTATCGATTCCTGAAAATCCATGACCCCACTCCATATTATTACTCAGTCCCTGTAGCCGAATGTAACACAATCCTATTTTTCCCAAACTGATATATCAGCATGTTCTACCTTCCCAAAATAAATGTACTCAAAAGGGCTATGCCCACATGAATGAATAAGATTTTTATCACTGTCTGTCATGGCTATAAGTGTTGGTAAAGGAGTTAAGTGATTAGGTCACTTGGCTAAAAGCTGAACTGGGCATATTAGTGTAATGTGAGAAACATTTAGCAAATTTTTAACGTAAAGAATCTTATTGCCCAGGCGCAACCTCAAGTGCAGATTCCTAGTCCAACCCCTGCACTAAGTACAGCTGTAATTCAAGAGAAGAAGTTCCTCCTCAAACAAATCAAGCCACTTGAATTTGATGGTAAGGGAAGGACTGTTCAAACTGATGCCGAGGTCTGGATCGAGTCCATGGAGGACTACTTTGAGGCAGCAGGAATTGCACCCGCTAACCAAGTGATGCTCGCCAAACTGAAGCTTACAGGCAAAGTAAAACTTTGGTGGAAACAATGGTGCAGAGACCAAGGGATCTCGGAAGGGTCAGTTACTTGGGAGAAGCTTAAAAAAGCTGTGCAAGGGAGGCATCTGCCACCTGCCTATCGCACACAGAAGATGAACAAATTCTATGAACTGAAGAAGCTTGGACTATCCCTGGATGCATATTATTCAAAGTTCGTCTCTCTCTTAAAGTACGTGCCACAAATGGATATGACACAACAGGTGTCAAAGTTTTGTGTTGGGTTAAATCCACCCATAAACACCTGCTTGGAATCAATGCGCCCAATGGACCTACAAGACACACTCATTCAAGCTGCTCCCATAATACAGGAGGTGCAGACCAAGCCAAGGAATAATAGGACTTGGTCTTACAAGGATTAGAACAAGGGAATGTATAGGTCTTAGGCTAAGAGAGCGCAGGGCCAAAATCAGGGACAAAGGAAGAAAGCTAGGGCCAACACTGTCAACAACTTCATTCCTACACAAGGTAATGGCCGCAATCTCCGTTGGTTCCATTGCAACGAGACTGGTCACTTTAAAAGGTAGTGTCCCAAGCTTAGCAAAGGACAACACCAAGGGCCATTCCAAGGAGCCATCCATGGCCAAGGAGCCACCACCATGGCCAGAGGGAGAACCTCTACTATTGCCAATAAGGAGCTCGGTGATGAAGAAGATCCATCCATGGAAGCTGACATTGAGAGGGCAACGATTCATGCGACCCTTCACAAGAAAGGCCCAAATCGCCAATTCTCGGTGATTCAAACTCCATCGGATTATCAAGGTAAAATCTTTAAAACCTTGATTGATTGCGGCAGTACACATTCCTTCATTTCACCAGTCTGTGAAAAAAGATTAGGAAATGCCACAATAGATGCACCTACCTTACTTGTGGAATTAGCAAATGGTCGTGAGGTATCTTGTACTAGGCAAACTGCTAAGGTGAAATTCCTACTGGGTGAAAAGTCAACTTTGGTCAGATTCAGGGTAATGAACCTAGGTGTCCATGAATGTTTGCTCGGAATGGATTGGCTAATACCCAATGATGCCCACATTCACTATGGAAAGGGTCAAGTCTCCTTTCGAAATTCTAAACAGGAACTAGTTACAACTCAAGGAGAGGTTGGTAAGCCAAAAATTCAGATGGCAAAAGCAACACAGATAATAAAAGGAGTTAGGAAGGGCCTACCTATCTATTTGATTAAACTAAATAAGCTAGATCAGAATCAGGAATCTAGGGAAGAACCTTCATGGTTAAAGGAATACGTAGACGTATTTCCTGAAGAGCTGATAGAACTTCCTCCTCAAAGGTAAGTCAATCACGAAATCAAGCTGGCGCCAGGAGCTACACCAGTCGCAAAGAGACCATATAGGATGTCCATCTCGGAAGCGATTGAGCTGAAGGAGCAACTCAAGCAACTGTTAGACCAAGGCTACATCCATCCTAGCAATTGGCCATGGAGAGCTCCAGTGCTATTCTAGAAGAAGAAAGATGAAACGCTTTGGCTATACATTGACTATAGAGGGTTGAATCAATCAACCATTAAAAACAAATACCCCATTCTAAGAATAGATGAACTTCTTGACCGTCTTCAAGGTGAGAAGATCTTCTTCAAGATAGATCTCAGGTTTGGATATTATCAGATAAGGATTAGGGAAGAAGATATCTCGAAGACCGCATTTAGCACAAGGTATGGACACTTTGAATTCCTAGTCATGTCATTCGAGGTGACAAATGCTCCTGCTACCTTCAACAGGTTAATGCAGGATATCTTTAGGCCCTATCTTGATGACTTTGTACTCGTCTTCTTTGACGATACCTTAGTCTACTCCAAGCAGGAAAAAGATCATGAACCCAGCTTCGCATTGTCCTTGAAACAATGAGGGCACACAAGATTTATGCCAAGAAGAAGAAGTGTGCATTTTTCAAGCGACAGATTGAATATCTAGGATTCATTGTATCAGTGGAAGGAATTTCAGGGGATCCGGCCAAGGTCAGAGACATTCTGGAGTGGCCAACACCAACTTCTGTCAAAGAAATACGTAGTTTTCTTGGATTGATAGGATGGTACATGATCTTTATAAAAAACTATGCTTTGATTAAAGCGCCTCTGACTGATCTACTAAAGAAGCAAGTATCAATTGTATGGTCACCTGTTGAATAGACCAGCTTTGACAAATTAAAGAAAATCTTGGTATTAGCACCCATCCTGAAACTTCCTGATCTTAGTAAGGAGTTTGAAGTGATAACTGATGCTAGCACACTTGCCTTAGGATGTGTGCTCTTACAAGAAGGTCATCACGTAGCATACTCTTCAAGGAAACTGAAGAGCCATGAAAGAAACTATGCTACCCACGATCTGGAGCTGTTGGCTGTCATCCATGCTCTCAAACTTTAGAGACACTACTTGCTGGGTAACAAATTTTCCCTAGTGATAGACCACAAAAGTCTTAAATGGATTTTCACCCAAAATGAGCTCAATATGAGGCAACGTCGATGGATTGAAGTGCTAGAAGAATATGACTTTGAAATCAAATATCGGCCTGGAAATGAGAATGTAGTTGCCAATGCACTCAGTGCAAGGCATTTCTAAATTCTCTGATTTTGCAAGATCCATCAACAGAAAGATCTCTAGCCACAAAGGTATCCATGCCAAACAACCCAATTCTTGGGCTAGCTAGAGAAGAGGCATGTCATGACCCAACCTATTAGAAATTGTTAAGGGAGATTTCCATCAAAGATCAAGACCCGAAGCTAGAAACGAAGTATCAAGAATTCTCTATCAATAGTGGACTTGTCTACTTTAGGACAAGATTATGTATCCCGACAAGCCAATCACTCAAGCAGAAGATACTTTGGGAAGCCCATGACTCCCCTTTCTCAGGACATCTTGGCTATGCCAAGACCCTTAATGCAGTTAGGAAGAGCTATTATTGGGATAGGCTCAAAGGTGACGTTCTCAAATATGTCATGAAATGTTTGTCTTGTCAACACATTATGGCCAAACATGTCAAAATGCCAGGGAAATTGCAACCACTTGACATTCCCCAAATGAAAGGGAATTCATTGGTATGGACTTTGTTGTCCGCCTGCCCCAAGTTCAGGGAGGATAGAACTCCATTATGGTCGTGGTAGATATGCTCACCAAGGTTGCACATCTTATCCCTGTTAAGACAAACTATAAAGCCTCAAACATCGCAAGGTTATTCATGAAGGAGATATTCAAACTGCATGGGTTACCTAGAAGAATCATTAGTGATCGTGACTCTCTCTTCACCTCACACTTATGGAGGGCTATCTTCGAGGCCATTGGGACTCAACTCTGTTTCAGTACAACTTATCATCCCCAAACTGATGGTCAAACAGAACGAGTCAACCAAGTCATTGAAGATAGTGGATTCAATATTTGCCACTAGTTGAGTTTGCCTACAATGCTTCTCACCAACAAAGCATTCAGATGACCCCTTTTCAAGCATTGTATGGGCACTATTGTTGGACTCCTTTAAGCTTTTCGGATCCAACCTTGAGGGTTGAAGCTTCAAAGCAGATGTTGGAAGACATGGATGACCAAATCAAATCAATAAGACAGGACATCAAAGCTGCCAAGGACAGACAGAAGGCTTATGTAGACTTGAAATGGCAAGACAGATCCTTTGTTGGGTCTTCATCCACGTACGTCCAAAGAAGAGTTCCCTATCCTTGGGTGAATACAAAAAGCTAAGTCCAAGGTATTGTGGACCCTACAAGATTCTCGAGTGCCTAGGGCCTAATGCTTACAGACTTCAACTCCTTGAAAACCTAAAAGTTCATAATGTATTCCATATCAGCCTATTGAAAAAGTATGTACCTAACAATGCCATATTGGAGAATATGGGAATTTTCCATAAGTTTGGGACATGTGGTCAAATATTTGGATTTTTCATAACTTGAACACTATAACTCCAAAAGGAGCACTCTATAGCTCAATAGATTCCATTTTTCAAGTGCTTTCCAATGATAGGTCACATCATATGGTTTTGAGAAACTTATGGGCATGTTATCCGGGTGCCACCTTTTTAGTATTCAAATAATAGGAATTGGGAGATTCCCAAACTCACTAATATTGTGTTTAACCCTAGTCACGTGCTTGATGATCAACAAATTGTAATGCCCAGCCAAGGAGTCCTTGAGCTACGGCCTGATAGAATCTTAGATGTCAGGGAGAGGCATTTGAGGTTAAGGACCTTGAGAGAATACCTCGTCCAATGGAAAGATTATCCCGAAGAGGATGCCACCTGGATGGACAGCATACTCTCAACCAACAATACCCCCAGATCTTCTCGAGATGAGGACATCTCGATTCCTCTAAGGGGGAGAGAATGTAATATTTCTACAATGAAGTATTAAAGACCCTAGATTCTGCGCAAAAGCAATCCGAAGTAATCTCCCGTAACAAAGAAATACTGGCCTAAGTGCTCCACCCTCGTGCATTAACGATACCAGCCCCTACGTTGTGCATAGGAAACCGTGGCTCAAAACTGTAGGCCTCCGCGGGAACTCCCCTTCAAAGGGAAAATGATAATGAATTATTTGCAATTTTTTTTAAACTCCCTCCCCTTCACTGTTGCATGGCGGGGAGAGAGAGTATGAGTAGGTGTTGTGGGGGGGCATGGGGAAGAGGGCATGCAACCTGCCACCTGTGTGGCCACCCCCCCACCCCCACCTTATATATGAACCCCCCCTCCCAAGCTTGAAAAAGGGGAGGGGCATCGTGAGGAGCTGTCACCGTCAGACTGTTGCCGCCGCCTGTCTACACCATGCCGCCTGGCTGCTGCCGCCCCCATCGCCATCATCATCATCATCATCTCCATCGTCATCCTCACCATCATTGCTCCAATCATCCTCATCAACACACGTCATATCTATTTCTTCCAGAAGCTTGAGAAGCTTCTATTGAAGCTTCTCTAGGCCAAGTTCACCCGTGCCTCCCAGTTTTTTTTAAGACCATGTCTTGCAAGGCTCGTTTCCTACGCAGGGAAGGAGATCTCGGGCAGTAGTAACTTCCAAACTCGTAAGGGAACCAAGAGAGAGTTTGCTGAGTTGAAGTTTACTTCATCAATGGCTCCCAAGCAGAAGTCAAGAGGAGCGCACACGGGAGCTTCCACCCAAAGTACGAGAGTGGACAACGCCCCGATATTGAATGCCCAGGTTTCGAAAAATATCCCCGCATGGAAAGGATGCATAAAGCATATTTTAATTCACATAGGAAATTAAAATCCATTGGAAAATTTATATACTCATTCGATTTACAAAGTTTAGTTGCATGTCGAGTACTTGCATTTGCTTGCACTTCCATGGTCAAGGGTAGATGCATTTTTGAACGTATGATGCATACATTAAAAGATGAAATTGTGCGAAGGTATCCTTGTTGCATCTCGCAAAGGATAGGGCATATAACACATAATACACTTATGTAATAAATTCCTGGTTGTGTCTCGTGTATAAGGTAATCGTAGACTGTCATTAAATGATGTCTAAATAGTTGCAATGAAAGGAAAAGATTTATGAGCTTTGGCAATAAAGCATATATTATGCAATTCGCATGTAATGATAGTTACATTTTAGGTTGCGATAAGCGATAAAAGAAGGATAAATCAATGATGTATTTATTGGTATCTGGTCATGAAAGAATGATGCATCCATGCATAGAGTTCTTTTATCAAAGTTCGAAATTGGAAAAAAATGCATCTTCATTAAAATACTAAAGCTTTGAATTTGATGCATAAAATGTAGGGTTTATAAGAATATCTCTGAATGTCAATCAATATCGCATAGGGCAAGGAAAAGAAAGATCACTATAGATCCTATAGTTACATAAAGGCAAAAAGGGTCTATGGTCTTGAAATTGCATATTCGCATGGAATGATACATCTCATACATCTTGCAGTTACTTACATCTTTTAGGGAAAGTACTTGTAAGTTTAGAAGAAAGTATTCACGTCTCTAAGGGAAGGATCACCTTTAATCATAAGACAATTAGATAAATTAGGTAAATCGCATGTAATTGTGTAACTCACATGAGATTTATAAAAGCGTGAATAGTTAGTGTACGACAGACACCTCAATGTGCTGGTTTAGGTTAAGTTATGTTAAAATTGTTGAGATATCGAGCTCCACTCGTGATATGCCAGGGTGACCATTGTGCATTTATGTCACCGACTTGTCAGTTGCAGATGCGGTTGGTACACCGCCCATGAATAATAGCTAGATGACAGCTATCCTTATCTACTCTAGTTCGTGGCTCAGTTAGTATGCCACCTTAGTTAGTTGAGTTTGGTTTGAGACCCATATATAGGGTTCTTCTATTTCTTTGTATGAGAGTTCTTTTGGCTTACACAACTAAGAAGAGGAAAACTGTTTTCAACCTCCACCTTTGTGTGTATTCCCCCATTGTGCAAGCAAGAAAGCTACAAGTGAGACTTCTTCCTTCTCTCCCACAATCTTGACATGGTATCAGAGCCTTGTTCGTGGTAAGGAGCTCAAGAAAGCAAGCCAAGCTCGCGGTGTTCTGGTAAGAGGAGCAGTGTTGCTTTCATTTTCTGTTTTGGGAGCAGATCTCTGCAGGTAGCACAGCCGGCTATTGCAAGAGTGCATTGTCTCAGGTTGAGACGCCCTTCACGGTGACCCTGTTTTTTTGATTTGAGGCCATTTCGTGGCCTGTTTTGGAGGCGGAAGTTTTCTGCACGCACTCAAGAAAAGGCCCAGTTTTATGCTGTGCGACCACTGTTCTATAGGTCGGTGAAAAGTTACTGTAGAAATTGCATCGTATGCCTGTGCGTAGAGACATTGGGAGTTACAGAATCATCCCTGTTGCCTGTTGATGCAAAATCGTCACTAGGAAGTGACTGTGTGGTTAAATACCACTTTCCTCAGTTTTGCAGATTTGCCTTTGTGAGGTTGAAGCTGTGTTCTTTGCAGTGACAGAATTTTTTGCAGTGTTCTGTAATGGCGTCTGATTCTCTCTCACAGATTGTCACTGAAAAGCTTGACAAGAACAACTTCCAAGCATGGAAGTTTAGAATGACGAATTTCCTTATGGGAAAAGGATATTGGAAATTTGTTGTAGGAAATGAAGAAGAACCAGTTCTTCCTGATGTTCCCAATCAACAGCAAATGCATGCATTTAAAGCATGGCATGAGAGAGCCAGGAAAGTTATGTACTGGCTGTCTATCAGCATTTTAGACTCTATGATTGTGCATATTCAGGATGCAAGTACGCCAAAGGAGGCATGGCATACTTTGTCAAAAATGTATAGCACAAATACGCAAGCCAGGAAAATGCATCTCAAGCAAGAGTTGCATAATGTGCAAAGAGAAAGTATGAGCATCAATGACTACCACATGAAGGTGAAGAAGATTGCAGATGCACTTGCTTCCATTGGGTTACCAGTGGAAGATGATGATTTAGTTTCCGTGACCTTGAATGGTCTAGGAAAGGATTATGCACAGTTCCGAACATCCATTTCCGTCCGTGAAAGATTTCCTGATTTTGAGGAGTTGGTTGCTCTTCTAATTTCTGAGGAGCAGAGAAATGGTGGTGCATCCTCTTCAGGAGGAACTTCAAAAGAAGCTGTCTTCTACTCAAATGCTGGAAGAGGTAGAGGCAGAGGTAGAGGAGGCCGATTTGGAGGCCGTGGTAGAAATCAGAATATGCAGCAAACTCAAGAAAACCAGTCCTATGGAGGAGGACGTGGTAACTCAAGAGGCAGGGCGAGCCAAAGAGGTCGTGGTGGATGGCAAAGAGGCCAAAATGCAAACAGTAATGTTGAATGCTACTACTGTGGTAAAATGGGCCATATGGCTAAAGACTGCTATAAAAAGTAGAATGACATCATGAATGGAAAACTGCAACAAGGGAATTATGCATCTTCTAGTAGACAGGGTGATGACAGAAATGAGCATTTGTTTATGGTGCAGCACATGAACAATTCTGTGACAAGTGCAGAAGAAAGCAACGATGTATGGTATGTTGACTCAGGTGCATCAAACCACATGACATGTCATGCAGAATGGATGGAGGATGCAAGGAAAATGGAAAAACCAGGATTTGTGGAGACTGGTGATGATACTGCACATCCTATTGTGCAGATTGGAAAAATTCCTTTGTCTATGCAGGATGGGAAAAAGAAATACCTGTCAGATGTATTTCATGTCCTGAATATCACCGAGAATTTGGTTTCTGTTGGTCAAATGGTTGAACAGGGCTTGCAGGTCAGATTTAATCCTCATGGATGCTTTGTTGAGGATATGAAAAATAAAGGTCGCTTGATAGCAAAAGGAAAGAAGAAGGGCAGAATGTTTACATTGGATGCAGACATGCCTGAATTGAGTGTAGCAATGTTTGCACATGGGACCGGTGTAGTTGCAGATATTGATATCTGGCATAAACGCATTGGTTATGTTAATGCATAGTGACTTAAATCAATGCAAGCCCAAAATATTGTTGCAGGATTGCCAAAATTCAAGGTTGTAGAAATGCATAAGGTATGTGAAGCTTGTTAGTTTGGAAAACATGCAAGGAAACCATTTCCTAGACATGTTCAAGAGAGTAAGAAGCCATTGGAATTAATCCACTGTGATGTGTGGACTACTAAAGCTGCATCTCTTGGAGGCTGTCATTATTTTGTCAGTTTTATTGATGACTATAGCAGAAAAGTTTGGGTGTATTTTATGAAAAAGAAAAGTGAAGTTTTTGGGCATTTCAAAACTCTTAAAGCTATGGTTGAAAAAGAAACAGGCCTGCAAATAAAATGCCTAAGGTCAGATGGAGGGGGAGAGTACCTCTCAAATGAGTTTGCAAGGTTCCTGCAGGAGCATGGCATAAAGCAGCAATATTCATGCAGTCATATCCCACAGCAAAATGGAATTGCAGAAAGAAAAAACATGCATATTGGAGAGGTATCTCGTGCCATGCTTAATGAAAAAGACCTGCCAGATTTTTATTGGGCTGAAGCAGTTGCTACAGCAGTCTACATAATGAATAGGACTCCCACTGCAGCAATACATGGAATGACTCCAAAGGAGAGGTATACTGGTAGGAAACCAGATATTTCTCATTTGAAAATTTTTGGCTGCATTGCCTATGTACATGTGCCAAATGAGTTGAGATCCAAGTTGGATCCAAAAGCTGAGAAGTGCATCTTTATTGGTTACTCTCTACAGCAAAAAGGGTATAGATGCTATAACCCTTCTACTCGTAAGTTTACAATGAGCAGAGATGTTGTTTTTGATGAGATGAGTAGCTGGTATAAACTAGTAAATGTGATTGATGATGTAGATGCACAAAATGGTAATGCTGCACAGAATTCACAGTAGCAGTCACAAAATATTAGTGGACCTGGAGCGTCCTCTAGCAGTGGTTCACATTCTTCGCCATGGAAAGACAGATTGAGATCAGGAGAATCTTCTCAAAGCAATGCAGATAGTGGTATGCAGGTATCACGAAAAGGAAAAGAGAAGGTTGATCAGCCCATGTTTGATGTGAATGCAGGTCACTCTTATGTGGATGGTGAATCCAGTGGCTCAGAACAGAGCATTGATGATGAGTTGGGTATTCCTTCTATTGTTACACCTGGAATAAGGAAGACCAGGGATGTTTTGAGAGCACCTGGGAGTGAACCTACTTTGCGCAGGTCTACGAGAGCTAGGTATCCTGTGGATAGGCTGAAATATGATGGATTTACAGCCATTCACTATGCATATATGGTCAAAGTGATACAGGAACCAGAACCCACTTCTTTTGAGCAAGCCATGGAAAAAGAAAAATGGGAGAAAGCCATGGATGAAGAAATGGATGCCTTGGAAGCAATGCTACATGGGAATTGGTACCTTTGCCTAAAGGTAAGAATGCAATTGGCTGTAAGTGGGTTTATAAGGTGAAGCACAATGCAGATGGTTTTGTGAACAGATACAAGGCAAGATTAGTAGTCAAGGGGTATGCACAAACATATGGCATTGACTATGAAGAAACATTCAGTCCAGTTGCAAGGATGGCAACCGTAAGAGCAATCATTTCTATGGCTGCATCAAAGGGATGGTCTTTACATCAGATGGATGTAAAGAATGCCTTCTTGCATGGTGATTTGCAAGAAGAGGTCTATATGGAGCAGCCACCAGGTTATGTGCATGCTGTTCATCCTGAGTTTGTTTGCAGGTTGAAGAAAGCCTTGTATGGCTTGAAGCAAGCACCTAGAGCATGGTCTGACAAGATAGGACAGTATCTTGTCACTATTGGCTTTCAGATTTCCAAGGCAGATTTCTCACTTTATGTGAGAAAAACAAAGAAAGGTATTATGCTACTTGTCATTTATGTTGATGATTTGATTATGACAGGTGGCAGTGATGAAGATATCCTTCATGTGAAAATGCTATTGAAGCAGAAGTTTGAGATGAAGGATTTGGGAGAGCTGCGTTATTTCTTGGGCATTGAGGTGATTAGATCACCAAGTGGGATACAGCTCTTGCAGAGGCAGTATGGATTGGACATGCTGTCCAAATATGGGATGACAGGCTGTAAGCCTATTTCAGTTCCTTTGGAGTAGAATGTGAAGCTGAGCGCAGATGCAGGTGAGCTTCTGGAAGACCCTACTATGTACAGACGCATAGTAGGAAGCTTGATTTATATGACTATTACGAGGCCAGATTTGAGCTATGTTGTTGGATTGGTAAGTCAGTTTATGCAGGCTCCAAGGAAACCGCATTTGGATGCGGCTAGACGCATACTCAGGTATGTGAAGTCCACATTGCAGTATGGACTATTTTATGAGACTTGGGTTTAGATACAGTTGCATGGATACACTAATGCTGATTGGGCTAGTAGCATTTCTGATAGATGATCTACCAGTGGATATGTGTTCTCTTTTGGGAGTGCTGCAGTCACTTGGAGCAACAAGAAACAACCTACAGTTGCCTTGTCGAGCATAGAGGCTGAGTACAGGGGTGCAGCAATGGCTGCATGTGAGGTAGCTTGGTTGCATAAGCTACTTTATGATATGCATCAATCTACAGATGGGCCAGTTGTCATTTATTGTGACAACATGAGTAGTATACACTTGGCAAATAACCCAGTCTATCATGCTAGAACAAAGCACATTGAGGTGCATTATCGCTATATGCGAGAGAGGGTTTTACTAGGTCTTATTGATCTAGTTTATGTCAGCACAGAGGATCAGGTAGCTGACATATTCACGAAGGCATTGGTCGCAGAGAAGCTACGCAAGTTCAGAGACCTGCTTGGTGTGCAGGAATTGGGATTGAGCTCGAGGGGGAGTGTTGAGATATCGAGCTTCACTCGTGATATGCCAGGGTGACCGTTGTGCATTTATGTCACCGACTTGTCAGTTGTTGCAGATGCGGTTGGTACACTGCCCATGAATAATAGCTAGATGACAGCTATCCTTATCTACTCTAGTTCGTGGCTCAGTTAGTATGCAACCTTAGTTAGTTGAGTTTGGTTTGAGACCCATATATAGGGTTCTTCTATTTCTTTGTATGAGAGTTCTTTTGGCTTACACAACTAAGAAGAGGAAAACTGTTTTCAGCCTCCACCTTTGTGTGTATTCCCCCATTGTGCAAGCAAGAAAGCTATAAGTGAGACTCCTTCCTTCTCTCCCACAATCTTGACAAAAATTCTGCCTAGTATCATACTTAGGATGCTGATTTAATACTTCCAATCTTAAAGGTCTTACCTACATCCACAAAATGTTAGGATTATTTAAACATCATGCAAGAAGGATCTAGGGTTCTCACCATAGGGATCAGATGACCAAATACTAGACTTCCGCAAGGAATTTAGGGACCCTAGGGCCAAAATGTTTATCAGCCTAGAAGGAATTGGGGTTTTGGATTGGGGTCAATATGACTCCCAAACCCTATATCCGCAATCAAGAAATACTGTATGATGCGAGATATAATCCCACAAGTTAGGTATTGACACCTATCACGTGCAACAAGCTGCAAAGTCATATGCTCTTGCGTCTAAATCACAAAATAGTATTGTTACACCTTAAGCTGAGTTTGGCAAGTTCTAATTACAAGTCAAATTTCCTAGGAATTGAATAGTCGTCCCGCTACAACACTCTTCCTTGGAGACTGATTTGTCAAGCTAGGGTAGTTATGAATTGCCAAGAAAGCAATTGACCAACCAAGTTAGGGTGGCGGGGTTTTCCAGGATTTATTGAACATAATATAAGGAAACCTAAGGTAGTGACAAGTTGGGTCAACAGGGTATAAACCCTAACCCAAGGAAAAAGGGTAAACAAGCAACGCAGCTTACGAAGCCCTTGGGATCTTGCCAAGTCGTGAATGATCCAGGTTCAAATGTTGGAAGTATTCGTAGAGAAGGAATTACACCTTAGCAGTTGGCCGTATGAACGACCCCCACTGGAATGCTCATGACGGTACACTTAGGTGCACTGTTTGTAGTTCTTTGCTCAAAGTACTAATTCAGAAAAAATAACTAATGCTTCAGGTTAAAAGCCTAGAGGGGGAGGTAGTATTAGTTACGTCCGACTGTGTGCCTAACCCTATCCAAGGAAGTTGCTAGCCGCACCAGATACGTGGACCGAACCCACCATAAGAGGTCTCTCCGTGGGTGCTACTTGGAGCAGGAGGACGCTTGGGTGCTAGGGGAGGCTCTGGCCGTAAATTCCTTGCCTCCAGATCCTACACAAGAGGCCGACGTGACTCGAGATGGGATCTCGAGGCCTGTATACTAGTCAACGGGCGGAACTTGGAATAGCGATCCCTAAGGATTGCTGGGATAGCCTTCGGGTAGGTTATTTGATGTATTCCAAAGACTATGATAAATAAAGATCAAATGTCGAAAAAGGAACTTGCTTTGACATTGTTTTTCTGTGTCAGTGCCTAAGTTACGTGAAGGAACTAGTGATTAATTGGTTAATTAAGGAAGTTTTTTTGCTTGTCAAACTAAATGTGGTAGGTAATTAGATAACTAAAGCAACCCGAGGAAAGTGCGGTGGACGTGACTCTGGGTCCGTCCTATGGAAGGGTGGTCCTGGTTGGCCGGGAACTTTTCTCAAAGGAATTGACAGCGAGGTAACAATGACCTAGAATCAATAGAGCTAGAGTCCCAATTTATGCTGTTTTAGGGGAACGGAATGGGACTATGCCTTACGGGCAAAGAGGTCGAGCTTCGCATCCCTCTCATTTTCCATTCTCCTTGAACCAAGTGTAGTATAAATCCTCTTCAACCCTGATGTTTCTGCGCAAAGTGGTTCGGACGCTAGCTACCTCCTAGGAACTTGACTATTAGGAAAACCCTGATTCAGGTCGGTCGTAAGTGGGAATGGCCAGATGCTTCCGCTTCATGTCAGACTCGGGAAGACCTTGATCGCAAACCCCTTGACATTCCTTGTGAGTGCCGAGCGGCAGTTTCTAGACTCTCTTCTCGATGGGTTGCCAAGACGTGTCCTACAAGTGGGCAGGGGGACACGTTACACAACTTGATCCTAAAACTTGCGGTCGATACACAACCTCTTCGGCATTCTATATGTTTTTATCATTTCATATAAGTCATTGTATGACATATTCATATTTTACAAGCTCAATATTCAAAGATATAAAATGAAGTACACACCATAATAATCATATTGTTTTCTTCCACCGTCTCATGGGATGTAACCACTTCATCATAAGAATTATTTGATTCGTGTAGCTTTTTCTACAGAATGAATGAATTTTATATATTTAAATATGAAAATAAAAAATTAAAATACCTGTTAAAAAATATCACTCACACTTTCTTGGATAAGTTCATCATCCAATATAATTTTTCATGAATATTGGTCTCTATTTTTCCTACAAAGGAAAATGTGTATTAAATATGAAATTCAACTTTTACGAAACCACAATATAGAAGTAAGATAAATGACTTACAAGAAATAAACCCATTGCTTTTGCTTTTTCCTTTTGATTATTTCGAGGCACTGCTAAAGTATTGCGAAGATAAACATATATATCTTCTCTCTTCCTTATGTAAGAAGCTCTAGGAAACTCAAGAGGTAAAATAGTGTGATGATTTGCATCAATTATATCCATGAGCTTTTGTTGCTTTTCCTTTTTGTGTCACAAATCATGATGTATACTATGGCCATCTAGCCAACTTTTATCTATTGTATGGTTTTCACAATGAACAACATTTTGGTTATGTCTACAAAACTCCAACAAAAATGACTTTTTATATTTTTTGCTCTTGTCACGATCATTCAACTTGGGAGGTTGAAAGATTTGCTCATATGAAGGAGTCTCTAATAAAGCCAAATTGCCTCCTCTAGGAATCAATGTTTGTGATTTGCTATTCTTCATTGAGCCTATAGCAATATGTGGAGCTAGTTGGCAATGATGTTTTTATCACTAGAAGATGCCATCTCAAAGATGTTGCCTACACATGCATGTGACTTGATAAGATTGACATGTAACTTGAAATGCTTTCAAAAACTCTACTCATTTAAGAGCAATGCAATGCATACACATAGAATCAACTCAATCCAAAAGATGTGATATATGCATCAAAGACTTAATCAAAAGAACGTGACAATAATTCTAGTTTAAGAAACTCTATATCATAGGAAGAGATCACAATTCACCATTCGACAAGATTGCTTTTCTTCTACTTTTATAACTTCAAAGCCTGAGACCAATGATATACAAGTGTCCCATTGCCTTAATGTTTTTTCTTCAACATCTACTCTCCAAATATTTGGACATATACAATCATGTTTTAATAGAGCTAGCCTACGCTCCTTTGTTTCCACAATTACTTCTCTAACTATAGCATGAAAATACTTGTTATTTGTATTATTGTTAATTTTATTTTTTCCTATGACGATATCATCTTTCTCTAACCAAGGAGGTACACAAGCCAAGTTGCCCTAACTCTAGTAATCTAGTGCATTGGGATAAATCTTTTGTCTCATAAGCTATACATTTATTACCCTTAGGAATAGGAATAAACTTGTGTAGCAATGAGCTTATGGGTCGTATGCAATTCCAATCAAACCTAAGCCTTTCTAGTTGTAACACACTCATTCCTGTATTAACATTGACTAATAGCTCCTCTACATCATCCTTTCTTATTATGCATTGCTTGTAATATCCTCCACTTACAAAACTAAACTTCGCCCCTCTCACTTGTATAGAGAAGAAATTAGTTATTTAAGCCTTCCATTGACCTATGCTTTGGACATCTTCACACGTATGATCTACTTTAACTACTACATAATCTACAACTTTGTAAATTTCTCCATTATAAAGTACTTTTTGGTAACATGTAGCTATAGTCTCATCAAGAAAACCATCTTCTAAGGAAAAAATTTGTAGAACATACATTTTCTCTTCACACGAAAGTCCTCTACGTATCCTTTTTTTGGGAGATATATAAATTCCTCTATGTTTAATCATGTTGAAGCACGATGAACTCTCATGTTCCCTAGATAATACCTTCCAAATTCTCTTTGCCTTTGCAACACATGAAAGTTCTAATATTCCATCCTCATGTAGTGGATGGCAAATAGAACTCTAACGATTAGCAATCACAAGACCATCAGGAAGTGAAATACATTGGTGGCATTGAACATGTATTTTTTCTATTGGTAAAAGGCCATCTCTTTCCTCATGTAGTACTTTAAATGCCATGGTAAATAACTTTCTAGTGTAAAAAGATACATAAGATACATTATTTTTTTGGCCATTTGTTTTAATCCCCATATATGACGACACCATGTGCTCAAAGGTATAGCACCAAAAAATGTCATGTGAGCCATGTTGCAAAATGTCATCTCATAACTTGCCATTTCTTGCTACATTATCTAGTGGTGAAGAGGTTGGGCCAAAATATTCATCTTTTCGAATGCACCAAGCTCAAGCAAAGTGCAGACTACTTCTATGCTTTTCTTAGACCAACCTTTTTCTCTATTATAATTGTAGAATGCATGTGCTATATCCACCAAAAGAATACATAGATCACTAAATTCGTTTGGAATACCCTCTATAGTGCTTAGGATGCATGGCAAGTACCATTGTATAAAAAGTTGATTCTCTTGTGCTTTAAAGCTTTCATAGTATTTACTTGGAGCATGCGACCAGCATCCATATCAAAAGGAAGGAGGAGCAAGCTTATAGATCATTTTTTTGCAGCTATCAATGGCTTTATTTGTCTCGTTTGATAAATTTTTCATTAGAGATTATATACATTCACTAAATAAATTAAGTGATAGAATATGCATTGTATTATATATTAAATCTAATGACAAATCTAACACATACAAGTTGTATAATCTCCAAAGTGATGACTCTCTAGACAACCATTATATCTTTAGTATATTCTCCCTCTCACCTATTGTCGAAGCTCTCTATGCTTTGGATAAGGCTATGACCATATCAATAGCTTTTTGCTTAATTGGTGGATACCTAATCTGGTATCTACCAATAACCATCATTAACATTGCACAAATTCTACATGTTTTAGAATGGCCTATCAGATATACATTTTATTAAATAATTATAAAAATTTCCAAGACCATTAACATAAAGGTTTTCTAATTCAGTAAAATTAAAGGCTGCAAAAAGGCATGAAATACCTCACTAGTTTTTCGTATGGCTTTACAAGCATTCAAAGGTAGAAATAAGACGCTGAGGAAGGACACCTATAGTAGAATCTTTTCCAACATTTAGAACCTTTATTTCTACCACTCCACAATCACGTTGAGTTGTTCGAGATGCTTGGAACCCATCCCAATGGAGAAGAAGAGCCAAGTTTTGAGGATCGCCTTTCAACATATGTTTTTTATGTTGGTTTCAAGAACGTCATTGTTTACATACAAAGTTATAATCTTGCTTTGTTTCATTATAGCTTCTTTCTAGGACTTCAAAAGAACAAGATCTAGGGAATCTAGTATATACTTTATTACATGATACCTTTTTACACACAATAACCATCTCATATTCAACACTTGGATTCTAAAAATTTTGGTCTTCTCTACATTTTGACGCATCCCAAAATTCATTTATATATTTGGGGTACTCATCTATCTCTTTACCTAACCACCTACCTTTTTGACGACACATTGTTTGCATGTCATGACAAATTTTTTTGCTTTGAGCTAGAATTTTGATTTGTTTTCCTATTGGTGCATATCAAAAGCTATAGTGTTCTTTCTAGGCTTTAAACATTTTTTACACTTCTCACAACAAGTCACACAATCACATTTAAGCTTACAATTTTTTGTGCCATCTTTACATCCACACGTGACAAATTTCCATAGTAGAGTCCTCATTACTAGGTAAAAATACTAGGTAAAAGGTACTCAACTTCATGGGGATTTGTTTCATCACCTATACATAGCCTGTAATGTTGTGGTTGAACCATTCCAAGTTCATGAAACATCGTGTTTAATTGTTCCCAACACTGGAACTCTAACACCATCTAAATCACCATCCCATGTCTTCGACAATTGAATCAATAGCTTACATAAGCTTGACATTACTTTTTCTACACTACGTTTTCCAACTCTTTTTCCACCCAAATCCCCAAATAAGAGATGAAGCATATTATCTTGAGTTGTAATTGAGATTCGATGTTTATCCCAAAGTGATTGATCAATGAGTCTCTCTATAATTTGACGATTGCATAGTATGGTTATTCTCACTATTAGATTCACTCTCATCATCTTCACTATGGCAATTATAGTTACTCTCATTGTGTTCCTCTTGACAAAGGCCATTGTTATTCTTATTAAGATTCTTGATAAAAGAGTCACATGATGGGGTTTCATTTGCATTATTATTGTCAATGCTATCAGTAAGACCATTGTTATTATTATCATTATTACTTTGTGTAATGAGATTATTATCACTACTATATGAACATGATTCATCATTGCTTAGAAGACCTAAGTTTCTACCCAACCCATTATATGCAACTTTGAATTGTTGATGTTTGAAATATGTGGAAGGGGCCACATAACATCCACCACCACAGTATGTGACACAATCGCACCACATCTTTTTTTTATTAACAGGAGACGACTCCACTTTGTTTGTTTGATCTTCAAAAACAATATTAACAACAGTATGCTGCCTAGTGGAATGGGACTGATTACTGTCTTGCCAATTTATTGGGACATCCCTCTAGTTCAACTGCAGCTTCGTTGAATGATGGCACAAATCTGATATGCCACACAACATGCATGCTACAAAGATCACACCTATGATAGCTTTGGTGCTCATGGAATGAGCTTTGCTTGAAGCAGGGCAGTCCCCATGCACAAGCTGTGGCCCATAGATGCCGTTGTTCCCCAATAATGAGGTGATTGTGAGATTCTTAAAAATGCCTCCTTGCAAAATGGGCCCTATGAAGTCATTGTAGGAGACATTGAGGTAAAGAAGAGTGAAATATTCTATAGGGATGCTATTGTGAGAAGGCAAGTGAAGCAGTTATGTGATAGATCAAGGTGAGCTAAGAAGTATAAGTGGCCAAGGTGTGCAGGTAGATCCCCAGAAAGGGAATCGTTTGAGAAGTTGAAATAGGTGAGGTACTGAGTGTTCCCGAGAGAAGCAGGTATTGGACCACTCAAGTTATTGCTTGCAAGGTTGAGCTAAAGCAAGCCAACACAATTGCCAATGGATGCTGGAATGGCACCATAAAAAGCATTATCATATAGATTCATGGATTCTAGAAGCATAAGGCTTCCCAATTCTCACTAGGTAAGGGACCAGTAAGATGATTATGGGACACATCCAGGGGTGCAAAGATGAAAGGGCAGTTATAGATGGAGGGAGTTCACCGATTAGCTGATTATGCTCTATAGAGAGGCTTCATAGATGGTTGGAATTACTGATGTGTGTTGGTATATGCCCAGTGAGCTTATTTTTCCCCAACATAAGGCCATTTAAGAACTCTATATTGCCAAAGCTAGATAGGATGGGATCCAAGAGGGCATTCTAGTCAACAACCAAGTGTAGTTGGGCAATCTATTCTAAAATCTGTCTAGAGAGGCGATTGCCACCTAGATACAATCCTTGAAGCCCTCTGAGCCTAGCAATTTCTAGCAAGATATATCCTGTAAGAGAGTTGAATGAGAGATAGAGTTTCAATAGTACAATCGCATTACCAATGGGTGGTATGCTTCTTGATAAGTTGTTCAAAGCCATTTTGAGAAGGACTATCCGCTGGAACTGAAAGAAAGCAGGAAGTATGCGGCCTATGAGGCTATTTTCGGCCAAGTCTAATAACTCAAGGGAAGTGCACTTTCCAAGAGATGCAGGAACGGTGCTATTGAGGTTGCTATGATACAAAACTAGCTGTGTTAGCTTGTTTAGCTAGCCTATCTCTGGAAGAATGGCTCCATGAAGGTTGTTTTTGGATAGCTAAAGGGTATTCATTTCACTACAATTTGCCAAGGATGAGGGGATGGTACCAGTAAGCTAGTTCTTATACGATAGAAGAATGTTGATCAACAGTTGTAGCTCTAACTAAACGATGCAAATGATCTGTTGAATGATGGTGGAAGGGGCCTGTAGGATTTTAGGGATGACGGGAAAGGACTATGAAGGAGGCATTTTGGCAAGAGTAGATCAACTTGGGCAAGAGGCGTGCTAGTAACTTATGGTGCCCTATGGTCTCCTCTTTCACATGCAGAAGCTTACGATCTATGTACTCAATTCATGCTGAGTAACTACACACAACATACTTGTAGGTAAGCATGGAAGCTAATCTCTCTAAACAATCTATCTCCAAATGGTATGTGTAATCTATCTTCCCAAGTTTGGGATTTTTCATTTTGATCCGATTGCATCAATATAGTTGAGAGATTCTATGATAGGAGGGGTTGCTCATATGTTGCTAGAGCAAAAGGCTCTACATAAGGATATTGGGGGAAATTGAGACAAGGCCTTCAGTGCAAGGCCTTTCTCTATCAAGGGAAAGAAGGATTTGAAGAGAGGAAAGAAGAAAGAGGAAGGAGAAGAAAATCAAAATCTAGGAATTAATTGAACCAAAGTACACGTGCATGCAATGTGCCATTTCTTCTCATGAGAAAATCTCTTCCTATGGCAGATTATTGTGGGAATCCTTGGGACTAGCAATGCATTCAAACTTGTGAGAGCTGGTGTGCCCATCCAGTGCAAACATTGGATTAGTGCAGACACCCAGTGCACAGGTATCTTGTGCTACCACAACACCTCCTTTTTCTTACCCTTTGGAAGGTATGGCATTATATGGTTAGGCCAATGAAATAATATGCGCTGGCCCTTTGGATGATCAACTCATGCATTTGTTACTTGCATAATGTCCATGACTGATGTCATGTCATGGGCTTTTGCCATTAATGTGTAAGGTGTACTGACCATCTTTTTGATGTTGTTGTTGATACCCAAAGGATGTCAAAGTGGTACCACTGCACAGTACAAGGATGCATGCAGGAAAAATGATAGAAGAGTATGAAGCTGAGAGCTTATTCCATCTTGAAGCATGCTTAAATTGGGATTTTCTTGGATCATTTGAAGGTAAAGACAAGTCATCTTTGTGAGAGGTATCTACATCAACCACACTCTTCACATGCAAGCATAAGAGGTACTTTCAATCATCTTTAATCTCTCCCTTTTGAATCCTATTGCTGAGCTAATCCAATTGATGGAAGAGGGATTAAAATGATTAAGAATTCCAATCATTTTCTCATATGCATTTTATGAATAATCCATAGAGCTACCTTAGTGATTAATCACTGCTTGATCACTTTCATTCACTGAAATAATCACTCTTAATGCCTCTAATTCTCATCCATTTTGCCCTAACCCTGACATTGAATTGTTTGCCTCTTGTTTCATTGCCATGAATGAAAATTTTGCCCAATGGTAAGTGAAATAAAAAATATTGTAAAGCAGCAAGTCACTGCTGCAGGTATTCCTTACCTATCCCCGTTTCAATTTTAGCCCAATTCCATTTAAGTTCTTGCATATCATGAAATGGCAATCAAATTCCTTTCAATACATGCATTTCATGTTGTTTTCTTAACCTAGCATTGAATTGCCATGTCACTACCCACGAGGAAAAGCAGATGTCGGGCAAGTTGGTAGGACAAAAGAGAGGTGACCCTCCCCTACTGACGAGGACCCTGAAGAGAAGCACAACCTGGCTTGAGAGGGAAATTTGCTCACCTCTCATTTTTCGAATCCCACGCATTTAAAGTTTAGGTGCAAGTACAATTTCAAAAGGCACAAGAATTCAACCTATAGCATGATGTATTTAGCACTGGTTACATGATGTAATGACAAATGCATGGCAACCATTGAATATGGCAAATGTATGTGACAAATGTATGGCAACATAATGCAATGCAATTGGAAAATTGGGACGGATTTATGCTATGAGCAAGCTGTATGTTACTTGTGGCATTTTTACTTTAGGTCAGCATTAAAGAGTTGGGACAGGGTATGTAAACAAGGTCTCATTGATCGGATCCCTGTCTTGCAGTCTACAGTGGGATTATTCAACCATTTTGGTTCTTGCATATATCATTCTCAGTTTTGCAATTGTAAGGAGTTTCTTTGCAAGTCTACATAGTTGATACATGCATGAAATTGATGGTACAAGTCATTAAATGACCAAAATAGAGCATTCACAAGTTGCAAAAAATTCCAGAGACAGCTACAGTAAATTGCTTACATAATTTTTCTGTACTCAACCATTTTCAATACTTGATAGATCATTTGAAAGGGGACATCATGAGCTTTAAATAGAGCAAAAAGATTTGTTATTTGGATCACTAGAGCTCAAGATATTTGAGTTTTCTTGTGCTATACATCCAGGACAAGACCTCACCTATGGCTAAAAATAAAAGAAATGATCCCATTATGGACACCATCAGTGAGGGTTTAAGGGACTATCAGCTGGATAGAGAGCATGAAGCTTCACAAGAGGCTATTTACCATGAGAACCATGATAATGAGGAGCTAGAGATTAGTTCAACACATGCTGCAGTAAACAATCAAGTGAATGGGGTTGGCACACTACTCATGTCTCTACTGATTCTAACAGTTTTCAACAACTCTCCAATGACATAAAGGACATGAAGTCTAGCATTGACAAGCTTGTGGCTCTCTTGAGTGAGAGGATATTACCTAGAGCAATTCCAAACGCTTCAAGACCTCCCATTGTTGAAGAGTAGCCAAAGACCACAATTCCCAAGGTTGTTGGACATTATGAAGTTGGAGAGCCATCAAGAGTTCAACCCTCTCATTTTCAACCTCAATTTCAGCCCCTTTATCAACCAAAGACCTACACTAGCCCTCATGGATAGGATTTGGAAGATAAGATTCATGCTAAATCAAGGCTTGATGATGACACACATGGATGACATCCTTTTTACAAGTCTTTTTATAGGCATCCATCTACTATCCCTAAACCTACACATAAAGAGAAAGCTGAAGAACAAAGGTCTTATCATAGTCGAGCAAGTAGAGGTAATAATTCTCATGGGTAGCACCCTTACAATGGACATGGTCGTGTAAATTCAGCTCCAAATTCTTATGGACAACAACATCATGCCAACAATAATCATGTATATAATCAGCGCTCTAAACAAGGCTCTCATTCAAATCAATTTTGGCCTAATCAAATGAGTGGAAAGCAACCACCAATGAATGCCACAACAAATATACACTCTCCAATATATGGACATCAAGTCTATGAGATAGCCTCATGCTGTTGGCAACTCTTTCTCTCCACCACAAGGACAATTTAATCAGTCAAATGGGTTTGCAAATATTCATGGATAGCAACAACCATATGTTCATGGAACATGGAGTAACAATGTTCAAAGGCAAAATTCTTTCGGTCCAAACTTTTATGGATATAAGGAGAAAATAACCATTTCTAATTTCAAGGGTGAAAATCCATCGCCTACTGAATTAGAAGAATGGTTTGACAAGCTTGAGATATATTTCTCTTTGCATCTTAGACCAGAGAATGCTAAGGTTAAATTTACAGCCCTACATTTGGAGGAATATGCACACACTTGGTGGCGGTACATGTCAAGGTTTGGTAATGAATTCTTGACATGGGATGCATTAAAGTGGGCAATAATGATCGAATTTTTCGAGTCTCCTATTGAAAAAGAGAAGTTAGAGAAGAAGTGGTATGCTCTTGAGCAAAGGGGATTATCAGTTAGAGACTATTCTAACCAATTCCTTAACCTCTCCATGTATGTGGATGGAGTGTCCGACAATACCAAGCTGAATGAGCATATATTTGGGCTTGAATCTTGTATATCTTTGGAAGTAGGAGCTATGAAACCATCCTCTTTACAAGCTACTGTACAATTGGCTAAAAGGTATGGTAAAACATACAAGAGTTTCAGCAAAGAACATGGCAACATTTTCAACCAAACTAGTCCACTAGAATAGCTACAAATTATGGGCAAAAATAACTGAATTTCAACAAGGAGAGAAGCCAACAAATACCTACAGCAAGATCCCTACATTTTCTATTGTTTATGGATCAAAATATGGCAATAATTTCAGATTTAATGTTGAAAATAGATCAGATGGAAAGAGGACTAAAATAGGTGGCAAAAACTTAGCTTCTATGGTGCAAGAAAAGCATGTGTCTAATGACAAGCTTAACGACATGTATGTGAAAGGTCTATGCTTCAAATGTGGGGAGAAATTGTCTCCTGATCACAAGACAAAATACAAAGCCAAGAATGTCAAAACAAGCATGATCTTTGAAGAGGAATTGGATGTTGAGGCAAATGAAAGCAATCTATCTTTGCTTGAGTGCTTGCCTACTCTTGAGGAGATGCATGACCATGATGATGATTGCCATGAAGAATTTTATGACCCTATGGATGGTTTTCCATTCGACTCGGGTGGTTATTACATGGATAATCCTTGGATAAATTTGTATTCATTAAAGCTTTGTTCTATCTCCCATGATGCATGGAATGGTTCCAAAGGGGACAAATACATTACGCCTTAAACGCTAAATTAATGGAAGAATTGCTCATATTCTTATCGACATTGAGAGTACACATACCTTCGTTATTACATGGTCAATACATGGTCAGACTGAAGTCGTACACTCAATAAATGCCTTCATCACTAAGAATTCAAGTGGAAAATGGAGCTTATGAGAGCAGTAATTAGATTTGTTCTGATGTTCCCATCACTTTATCGTCATCTTGTACCACTTCGATGAGCCTTATTGCCTTGGAGATGGGCCCCATTGATGTTATACTTGAGTACAATTGGCTGAAAAGTATTGGCAGGTTTACCATGGATTTGAATAGGCTGCTGCAAATGGAATTTCAATGGCATGGATAGCAAGTTACTCTTCAAGGGATTGAGAAGAAGAAGGTAGAGGTGATGAGCCCCAAGAAGATTAAGAGAGAGATCAATGAAAAGGCATGTATGTTTTCCCTTCTCTTGTCAAAGATTGATGAGGATCAGCCCTCTTCAAATCAGGCCTCTGCTCCTTCAAAATATATGGATCATTGTCTTTGCGAATTGTTAGAAGATTATGATGATTTATTTTAGCCACCTTCCTCTCTTCCTCCAAAGCGTGAAGTGGATCACCCCATCGACTTGCTTCCAAGTACCAAGCCTCAATAAGCCTCCATATCACCTTTCAAAGATGGAAAGAGAAGAAGTTGAGTGCCAAATAAGGAGCTACTTGAAATGCATCTTATACAACCAAGTCAATATCCCTTTGCTTCTCCCGTTCTCTTAGTCAAGAGGTTCATTATGCATGTGCATAGATTATTGGGACTTGAATAAGGCCTCTATCAAAAAAATAGTATCCAATACCAAGGATTGATGATCTCTTGGACAAATTGAAGGATGCCAAGGTCTTTTCAAAGCTCGATCTGTGATCAGGATACCACCAAATACACATGAAGGAGGGGGATGAATACAAGACTACATTTAGGACCGAGAGGCGATTGTATCATTTCATGGTTATGCCCTTTGGTCTTTCAAATGCTCTGGCCACATTCCAAGCTTTAATGAACAAAATACTTCAGCCACTTTTTTTCAAGACAATTTTGGTGTTCTTTGATGACATATTGATATATAGCAAGGACAAAGAAGAGAATTTATAGCATGTTAGAGAAGTTTTTGATAAATTGAGGAGTCACAAGTTGTTTGCTAAAGCAACCAAATGTACATTCATGGCCAAAGCAGTAGAGTACTTGGGACATATTGCTGGAGAAAATGGCATCAAGGTTGACCCAAAAAAGATCCAATGTGTGAAAGATTGGCCTAATACTACTTCATTGAGGGGTTTTCTTGGTTTTTCTTCTTTCTACCGAAGATTTATCAAGAATTATGCTCATGTGGATGCAACATTGACCGATTGGTTAAAGAAAGAAGCTTTCTTTTGGGATGAAATAGTTGACAAAAGCTTCAATGAGCTGAAACAACTCCTCATTTCAACACCTATATTGGTTTTTCCCAAATTTTCTAAGGTCTTTGTGATCTATGTGGATGCTAGTGGGAGAGGATTGGAGGCTATCTTAGCCCAATAACATGGTGTCATTGCATATGAGAGTAAAAAATTTGATGTAAAAGAGAGACAAATGCATGTATATGAGCAAGAGATGCTAGCTATACTACATGTAGTCAAAAAATGGCATCATTACCTCTATGGAAGTCACTTTAAAGTGAAAAGTGATCATACTAGGGTGTTGAAGTACTTCCTCTCTCAGCCCAACTTTTCTTCTAAGCAAAGAAGGTGCTTGGAAACTCTTCAATCATATGATTTTGAGATAGCATATATGGTTGGAAAAGACAATGTAGTGGCAGATGCACTCTCTAGGATGTGGGCATGTAATGTATCTACTGTCTCCACTATATATAAAGATTGGATAAATGACATACAAGAGGAATATATGATGGAGGAGCATGCTACCACAATAATGCAAAAATTACAGCAAGGGATAAATAAAGGATATCCAAACTTCAAATGCCATAATGGACTTTTATGGTACAAGAGGGGAAGGTCTACTTGATCCCTCAAAGCAACTTTAGGCTGAAAGTCTTTCAAGAAATGCATTCTTCACCTTTGGCTGGTCATCTTGGTCTCTTTAAGACTTTTGAAAAAGTGCACAAGAGTTTCTATTGGAAAGGCCTATGGCAGGATGTGAAGGAGTATATTTCTCATTGCTTGGAATGTCAACAAAATAAAGATTCTTCTTTATTATCAGCTGGTCTCCTTCAGCCCTTGCCTATCCCACAAGGAAAATGGACCGACATTTCAATGGACTTCATTACGGGCCTCCCTACCACAAGGCCCGGTTGGAATATCATTTTTGTTGTAGTGGATAGACTTACCAAATCAACCCATTTTATTCCAACCAAGACACAATTTTCAGCAAAGCAAGTAGTCGACCAATTCATGGAAGGAGTGTTCAATCTACATGATATGCCCTTGAGGATCATGTCAGATAGAGACACTAGATTCATGGAAAATTTTTGGAAGGGTTTTTTTAACTTCCATGGACACTACTCTTGCTCCAAGTATTGCTTACCACCCTCAAACCAATGGTCAAAACCGAAAGGGTTAACCGATGGGTGGACTGCATTGAAATTTCAATCACACTTCTTCCCCGATCTTTTCTGGCTTGCTCCTACCTAGCGAGCCACATCTCCATGGATACATGGTGCAACATACAAAAACAATTCACTTTCTCCTCCATTGCAACATCTATCCTTTTTTCTACCCCATTTCCAGCCACCACATCTCTGGTTAGTCTATCATTGTCCTTTAGCGACCATAGCATTTTGATGTTTGAATCCACCATTAGTAGCCACTGTGAAATATGCACTAATGCCTCAGACACCAACCAACCTTCAACCATGCTACCTTCTGGTGGAGCTCATTGTCGCACAAAGCCTTTCAGGGTTTTCATGAAGCGCTCCAAGAAGAACATCTATCACATATGGACAGGTCCTGCAATCTCCACTTCATCTACAAGATGCACCAGGAGGTGGGTTTGTATCGTGAGCATGCTGTTGGGTAGGTACTTCTCAAAGAGACAGACCATCTCCACTGCTCCCCGCCTTGCGGATTCAATAAAGGATGTCTTGATATCCTTCTGTGAGATCCACTGCACTAAATTTGATAACCTGTAAATCGCCCCATGTGTTTCTGGAGTAAGGCATCCTACGATCGCGATCGGTAGTATAAACTACCATAAATAAAGAAGCATTACGAACATTGACTAGAATCCAAATAGCAAAATACGTAGGCCACTTACGATCCATTCATAGTACAAATATGACATATCTTGTGCCAATCATGGGATTTTAGCCTTGATAGTTGATCGCGTCTTTAGAAAAAGTGGATCTGAGAGAATGCATCATACTCATTGGAGTGCAAATAGACATTATAATTTGCTTCACAATGCGCTCTTCTTTAGTAGACAAAACCCGAGGAGCGCGAGGTAGTTGTAAGCGGCTGTCAACACTCGACTGTGGCCAAAGCACCTCCATCTTGCCTACCTCCTTCAAATCCATTCATGCCCCTATAGTGTCTCTCTTTCTTGTGATGTGGTTCCATAGTAAACTACCCACATTCTTGAAAATATGCATGGGATTCAACAAGTGGTTGATCTGCAAGTGGGTCCAATATGGCAACTCATAGAAAACCAAGAACTGTCGCATTCCATTTGGATGTGACTCCGTGTGGACCGTTTTCAACTCGTATTAGCTTTGGGCATTCATTCGTGCTGAAGGTCATCCAAGAAAACCTTCCTTTAGTTCATGACCCTCTAGAAATAAAGAGGCGTGTCCTTGATATACCATCTTCTTTATGGTTCGTGACCTTTGGGAGTCTAACTGTGGCCGACACAATGGACATGTTTGATAACATGAGGTAATCAGACCTATCCCAACACCTCTATTTAGTGAACACAAACTTGAACAAGCTATGATAGATATGACCAATGAGAAGCTGATGAATGAAAGCCTACTTACTTGAGCACTCCCTAAATCCTAGAAAGTCATGCATGGTCCACATGAGAATGACTCATATATTGGTGGACCATGACCAATTCACTCGCTTATATCTTCCATGGTGACCCCCTTCTCCCACAAAATCTTAAGCTCATTGACTAATGGATGGGGATAGACATCCATATTCTTGACTTTGTAGCGGCCACGAACGAGCAAGACAAGGATCTGGTGTTCTTTCTTCATAGAAAGCCATGGAGGGATGTTGCAGTTAACAAGGACTGCAGGCCGCACACTACCATCCATAGCGAGACTGAGCCGAAGATTCCTTGGCTCTTGTGCAAAGCCTGGAAAGGTAGAGTCAATGTGGTACCATGCGCGTGAATCTGTCGATATTCATTGGACTCTATTTGTGGATCTATTCTTCGTATGCCACGTTGTCAAGCTTGCCATATCGGATGTATGAAACATGTGACATATATGGGGGTAAGTGGAAAGTGTCTAAGAACTTTCTAAGGGATGGTTTTTCCTTACAAGTCATGTGTCGATACCTATGAGCACCACACTTTGGACATGTCTCCATAGTCTCGTACTCTCCTCAAAACAACACGCAATCGTTGACACAAATATGGATGCTATTGTAGTCCATGCCAAGCTTTCGTAAAACTTGTCGCACATCATCACGAGACTCAGGCACGGTATTTCCAAGTGGTATTATATGATACTTTAGTAGTATGAAAAGAAATCATAAAACATCTTGAAAAAGCATAATTGTTTTTTATAATGGTGCTGAAAAGAAATCAATGAAGCGTATGTAGAAGGTACCTGAACAACTCGGTCACACTCGCATCGCTCCATCTGTATTTTTCTTGCACACTTAGGAGTGCAAGCAGCATCTTCAGGTGAGATACTCGACATTCATCATATAATGGTATGGATACTTCCTCTCTTAGTGGATCATATGTCTCGACATCCATGGGTATCAAGGCATTGATCATTGCCTCTATCTCGGACTCTAAGATTGTAGGAAAGTCTGAAAGACTATCTGTCTCCTCTGGTATTGACGACATAGGTTGGGTCATGTCTTCCAAGTGGTGGATTGGCTCAGGCACTCCATCCATTGTACACCCAGAAACTCTTCTAATTGGCTGTAATAGGTGCATTCCTCCTTGGGATGAGATGTCACCTCCTTGTATAAATTTTATGGCCACGTCTAATGTTTTTGTATATGATATTCAATTAGTTTGTGAATATAAGGTATGATTGATACACATTTTTCTTACCATTTGCTCAAAGTCTGAGATCGCTTGTGATCAATGATCTTCGATTGAAACTCGTTGAAGCATCGTATGTGTTCTATAGACAAGCGATACTTTTTTCTGATTGCTAGCTTGCATTGAGAGCAAGGACATAAGACACGCTGATTAAGATACACCTCACAGTCTTAAACATTACGACCATCATCATTTTCCATTTTGTCTACGTTATGACAAAAAATTGGTTTTTGTTCTCATTCTCTTTTTCTTTCTTAAATTGTTTGAAAAGGGATTTCTTCTCTTGTAACTCAACAAAATTAACGTCAACTAAAGTCTTGGTTTTCTTCCCCTTTCTTTGGAGCTTTCTTTGTGCTCTTCATTTTATGTTCTCTCCCCCTTCTCTTTCTTTTTCTCTATTTCTTTCTTTGTTCCCCCTCTCTTTGTTTCTCTTTACCCCCTCGTGTTTTCTCACTCATTCTCCTCTCTCCCTCCCTCGCTCTCTCTCTCTTTCCCCATTTCTTGGCTATCTTTCATGTTTATTCTCTCTCTTCATGACAAATTCTCTTTTTGTTTCTTTCCACCCCCTCGTGTTTTGTCGCTCATTCTCCTCTCTCCCTCCCTCTCTTTCTCTCTTTCTTTGTTATCTCTCATGTTTATTTTCTCTCTCTCTCTCTCTCTCTCTCTCTCTCTCTCTCTCTCTCTCTCTCTCTCTCTCTCTCTTTTCCTTCTCCCTCTCTCATTTCCTCTCTTTATCTCTCAATGCATCTCATTCTCAAGAAAAAAAAGAACAAGAACAAACCAATAAGAGGAGGATGGATTGTTCGTCTCCTCTTCGTGGCAAACCCTCTCTTTGTTTCTCTTCATCCCCTCATGTCTTCTCACTCATTCTCCTCTCTTCCTCTCTCCCTCCCTGTGTGTGTGTGTGTGTGTGTGTCTGTCTCTTTCTCTCTTTCTTTATTATCTTTCATTTTTATTCTCTCTCTCTCTCTCTCTCTCTCTCTCTCTCTCTCTCTCTCTCTCTCTCTCGTTTTCTTTTCATTTTCCTTTCTTCTTCTTCTTCTTCTTCTTCTTCTTCTCTCTTTCTCTCTCTCATTTCCTCTCTTTCTCCCTCGATGCACCTCATTCTCAACAAAAACAAACAAAAGAAAAGAAAAAAGAATAAGAACAAACCAAGAGGGGACAATGTACCTTGGGTAAGTTACTCATGAATATATGTGTGCATCACGTGGGTTCAAAATAAGATATTTTTAAAATATCATTTTTATATATATTTTATATATAGAAAGATGTAATATAAATGGGCTATTTACAAATTGAATAGAAAATGGTTATGTTTTATCCATGGAAAATTTATAGATAAGGATATTTATAAATAGGCATTGAATGCACGTGATGTAGATGATATACACATAGTAACTTCCCCGAGCAATGTACTCACCACAAACACAAAGGATGGAATCTTTGTGTTCTCTTCGCGACAGTCCCTCTTCTTCCTTCGTGCACTTCCCCCTCTTCTTTGCAAATGACGACGGTGGCGACGGTGAGAAGCTCTCCTTCTCTCTGTTTCTCTGTTTCTCTGTTTTTCTGTTTCTCTCCCTCTCTCTACCAAAGGCTCGATCTCTTTCGCTCTCTCTTTCGCTCTTTGCAGGTGGAAAAATGGCGCGCTTGGGTTTCACCTGCTTTTATTTTTCTTTGAGTATCATCATTATTTGCATCGCATTTGCGATGCAAATAGTGATGCTGCTAATATGTGTCACAACTCCCTGTTGCTATGCCCCTATATCCTTGTACTGATTTACAAATAAAACCTAGCTTGCTTATTCTTTGTCATGCAATCATGTATGTAGCCCATGCTAGGGTCCAAGTGAGTTCATTTCAACATAGATATGTCGCGAGTGCTACAATAGATACAAATGAGATGATGTTAATAGGGTGTGGCATATCACTACTAGCTGTACGAGTGAGAGTATCTAATATGATGGGATGCATAATGTATTGTCTTTGAGCATGCTTCTTTACTTGGAGAAGATGCTTGATTGAGATTATGAAGCGCTCTTAACTTGGGGCTAATATACTAGTCACATGCATGAGGGTCATATGTACTTTGAGGCCATGAGCAAAGACTATGCTCTAATGCCAACACTTCAGTTCCAAAGGGATTGTAGAGGCGAGCTCAACCACCGAGACCCACGGATCGCTTACTATTCATCAAGCATTTGAAGCGAGCACTTATGGCTACCTCTCACATAGCCAATGCGCTATCCCTCTCTACGAGTGTAATGACTTTACCTTAACACCCAATTGAGTTGCTTCCTCTCTCAAGCACTCCGATAGCTCCATGATTCGTGATGTACACTCAAGCATCCTCAAGCCTCTTCCTTCAAGCTCCATCATCCATAGCCACACACGAAATGAAAGAAGAGAAGAGAAGAGAAGAAGAAGAAGAGAGGAGATGGTGGAGGGCTTCACCTCTAAGATCCCTCACCCTCACACTCTCATTCTCTCACTCACTCACACTCCCTCCCTCAAGCACTCACAAGCAAGCAAGAAAAGAGAAGAAGAGAAGAAAAAGAGTCTACTTTACCACACACTAAAATAATGAGCTCTCATTCACTTTTTAAACTTTATACAAAACCCAAAATCCCTTTTTAGCGATCATCCCTTATCCTGTTTTTTACATGACCGGCCCTTTTTCCCATTGTCCTCCTCTCTTTCTAGGTTAGTCCTACTGGCGGTTCATGGTTAAAAATTTCATAGGAGAGAGCTTGGTGCTCTTTTATAGAGGTTTTGGCTGTGCCTTTATATTTAAAGGTACGCCTTCTTACTTTTGGCTTATTGTAGCTTCCATGGTTGCATCTTGTAATCCTGGTGGTTATTTCCATGCCTTTAGATTTCTTCTAGGCCCACTCTCTTGTAGGGTGCCTTTTCCTTTTTTCTGCCTTGCACTTTTCCTCTTGATGCCTCGTTTCTCGCTTCCTTTGCTTTGCAGTAAACATTACCCCCCTCCTAGTTGAGTGCCAGTCCCATGGCATTGCTGGGTGGTGAGTCGGATGGTGTTGCTGGGGTAGCTAGGTGGCTTTTTGAGTTTGTATATGAGCCTTGGTGGAACGTGTGTTGGAGGGATTTATGCCTTTAAAAGGCTTTTTGAGTTTATATACAAGCCCTGGTGAAAGGTGTGTTGGAGGGATTTATGGTTATGGAAGGCTTTTTAAGTGTGTAGACGAGTCCTGGTGGAAGGTGTGTTGGAGGGATTTATGGTTCTGGAATGGAGCATCGGGTTGGATGGATCCCTTTGCTAGCCCTCCACAATTTCCTTCTCTTGCATTGTTCCAAATCAGCTTCTTCATTCACTTTTTGACTGGGGCTATTGTGTTCACTCCTTGCTTTGTTGTGCCTGCATGGTGACATATCGTATAAGATGGGGAGTGCATGCATGGATGATGGGGCCTCTAGAGCTGGTAGTTGGGGCATGTGTTTGTACTTAGAAAGAAAAGAAGGTGCACTACTTGGGGGCATTTCTGCCTTACCATGAAGTGTGTGGTGCTCATGCTTGTGGAACTGGGAGATGGGTGGTGGTGTCCTAGACTTGAGAATCTAGTTTGTGCACAAGGGAGGTGTGGTGCATGGGGCTTAGGGTGACAGGTCTAACCATAGGCAAGAATTACCTTCCTAGGTATGTCCTTCCCTTGATGTGCACTAAGCATGTGTTGTGGGGGATCATAAAGAGCTAAGGGTTAGACACAGAGCCGGCCGACCAAGGCCACCAAACGCACCTAGCTTGAGAACCCCTAGGTGCAGTGACTGTGACCCTTGTGCATCCTGTTGTGTCTACGTGTGATATCTCTTTTCGTTCCCATGTTTAGTGATTGTCTTTTTTGCTTTCACCTCATTGTCTTTATTTTTTTTCTTCTTCTTTTTTTAAAATCCAAGTTACATGGTCGTGTGATAGAAGTTAGTCTTTGTTATCGGAGTGGGGTGGGGAAGGGGGCCTAATAGATTTATTAAGGAATTGGTGGCTTTGGAGGTACCCCTTGAGGTTTAGGCGGACTTGAAGGGTGGTGGTGGAGAGGAATGGATGATTGCAACAGGTGAAGTGACCATCATTCATATCCTTTAGAAGAGCTAAGCAAAATGAAGGTAATAGAGAGACTTGCATCATTAGTTGAGCCATCGCAAAACTATGTATAGCATTAGGATCAAAATGGAGTACTGGGAGGCCGCGCTCCTGTGTGGTGGGGTCTTGTCTAAGGAGTATCCTAAGAAATCTAAGGTAATTACAAGTAGTAATAGAGGCAGGGTCATGGCATGAAGAGAATTCATTTAGTGAATTGGATTAGGATATCATACAAGTTCTTTTATGTGAAGACGAGGGCATCTTCATATGTAGTACAATGATAATTATAGATTATAGGGAAGTCATAGCGACCGTTAGACATTGGAGTCAAAACCCACTCCCACCCTTCGAGGGTAGGGCATAAATGTTGGGTCATTCCGCTTGAAGGGTTGAGTGTTGCAAAATGCCATCCAAGTGTCCAGGTTGGTGTCGTATATCCTTCTTCTCCATTTTGGTTGACATTTGTAGCCAGGCACACAGACCTTGGCACTTCAAAAACCTTATTCTGCCAAAACTTGGCATGTTTAGTGGCCCATAAGGTGGGATTCTGCTCTCTCTCCTCCAACCATTTCTGTCTGAGCCTACTTTCGATGGTAATCACCTCCTCCACCACCTTGATGGGCAAGACCCTACGCAAGGTGGTGGAAAACTGGAAGTTAAAGTCGAAGGGGCTCCTGGGTTTCTTGCCTCCCCCAAATTATGAGGTCATCGTGGAAGCTTGATGGGGCATCATCCTTGCATGGTGGGATAGGTGCTTCTGGTGCCCTCACTCCCTTGGCATTCCATTTTCTCATTGTCTCCTCCACCATTTGTTTTCTTATTTCCTTCAGTGCCGCGTTTCTTTCTACGAAGGTGTCTGCGTGTTGTTGCTCTTCAGGTATAGTGGGAAAGGAGGCGGTGGGACAAGCTTTTCTTTGTGTGGTCCCATTCCAAAGTTTACATCCACCTCCCTCTCTTGACTTGGCTCCTACTGCTCTTTTTCGATGAACCCAAGTGCGTCCACTTCCAATGAGGTTAGGCCTGCCAATAGGAGATAATGGCGTTGCTCTTTGACGTTTGGGCCAACTCCACTAGGTTGTGGCGGCATCTGCAGTCTTGCTTTCAGTGGTCTACAAGCCATTCCCAGTTTCTTTTTCATTGCCTCTATGGACTCTCCCTCCTTTGCCTGGGTGACGTCCAATAGGGTATCCATGAAGGCGCGTTGCTGGGTTTAGAAGCTCACTTGGATGGCTTCCACTCTGCTTTCAGTAAGTATTTTTTATTTTTAGACTTGAGCGAGATGGCATGCTAAGTCTTTGACTCTTTTCTCATTGTGATTAGCCCATTCTTCTACCCTCTTGTTCATCTCTTCCAAGCCCTCACATTAGGAAAAAAACGAACTCACAAATGGGGCCTTAAAAATAATATAGTTTAAGATGTGGGCCTTTTGGATTATCCAATAGGAAGGCTAGATGTTGACATCCATGGAGGGTGAATCTTCTCTCTCCAAATCTTGGGTTTTTTATTAAAAAAAGGGGTAGTGGGAGATTAAAAAAAGGAGAATGAATAGTACAAGCTATCCTTGCACAAATTATCATTATTCATCTTAAAAAAGCCATGGAAAAGTGTCCAAATAAGAAATCCATAGGTATGCCCTTCCATTTGATCCAAAATTCATAGAGAGTTTGGTTCCTAAGAACCTTTTCACGCTTCCTAATAATCTTCTCAAGTTCATAGACAATCAGCCCGTCTTCATCAAGTGGTGGAAGCTCTTCAATAACTTGTACATCTTGCCCAATATACTTCTTCAATTGTAATACATGAAAAACATTATGGATACGAGTAGCTGAAGGCAATTGGATCTTATATACAGGATCTCCAATCTTTTCCAACACCAAATATGGGCCATAAAATCTGTTAGCCAACTTGTTATTTCCACCCTTAAGGGATGCATAATGAGTCTTGGGCACTCCTTCTATCATCAGCATAGGGCTTCATGACATCTTGTGCCTTTCATATATTTTCTTTACATTGCTTCATAAGCATCTTAATTCTTTCTAACTCATCCTTTGCTTGTGGATTCATGTCTTCATGAAACATGACAAAAAGAATTTGAACCTTGTATCCATAGAGTGCTTCAAAAGGAGCCACCCCAATGGTCATATGGCCATCGACCGATTCGATATCCCAAGGGCATGGAGAAGATGCCACGGTTTATGTCTATGCGATAGTTACATGGAGCTTTGATCGTAGCCTCTCTCAAAGAGGTGGATGTCTCTACTAAGAAGTGGGCATTCTCGAGGGGATGTAGTCCAAAGGTGACCACATGTTTTATAAGATGTCGTATCTAGATTTTATATGTGACAACTAATCTAACCATTTCAATGTACAATACAAAATATACAGTGCGGCATGATCGTGCGGGCGACATTTCCGCACTGAGCGCATCGACAAAATGTGCTCCCTAACAGATTGTGGTTCATGGAAAAGTTTGAGTAAGAGAGCTGATGGCGAGCCATGGATCCAAACACCATTATAGATGAGATGGAGTATTTTGGGAACTTGCAAAGTGTTATCACAGTGGATTATTGTAGCTTCTCCATGATCATATTCAATGTGCAGTGGTTTAAAGTGGTTCTAGAAGGAGCCAAGGCAACGGTTCGACGTGGTCCATTTGGATTTCTTAAAATAGATTCTAAAAAAAGATGGAGGGATCTACATGACACGTTTGTCTTTCCGATCGATTGTGAATAGGTGTATAAACTTTTTTTAAAAAAATTTATTACGACATGGTATATGTCACAAATGTTGAATCTCTCTTGTATGTGATTTTGAACAGGTAATTTTTTATCCAAACCCCTGACAACCTCGATGGTAGTATGTTGTGCCTTCAGCTCCCCGAAGTGTGAGAGTGTATGATGAAAGAAATATTCCCAATGTAAATGAGGGCAGTATGCATATGGAGAGATCGATATTGCAAGGGGTGGAGGTCAAAGATGGCTTGGAGTGTGTAGAGGAGATAGAATCGGGTAACGATGACGGAAAGACAAGAGGCCAAGAATTCTTTGAGAACGAGGTGGACTCATCCTTTTGTGGTGACCTGTCTATCAACCTTCCAGTGTATGTGGAGTTGTGCTAGGAGATTGACATGGGACTATAGGCTACATTATACTTGCAGCATCTGCCTACACAATTCATTGATGAATCGCTTATAAGGGTACTCTAGAATATGCATTTTAAGTAACATCATTTTTTTCAGAGTTATATTACCATACTTTGCTTGAATCTTTATATTGATTATGCTAACATCACTTTTTGTCTGTGTGTAGGTGACCTTTGACGATATTTCGGAGAGCATGATGAGCGACAAGGAGTTGCAGGATATATTCACACTTATGTCTCCAAATCAGATGGCTCGATTCAGAGATATGGCGGACTAGGAGCTATCTCTCTGACACCATCAAGCCATTCCGTTAGATCTACATCAGCACGCTATGATGCTTCGATTTTCTATAAACAAGGTCAATGCTCCAAACGAAGGGAGTGGTTCTGGGGGATGCTGTGGATATATGGATGCGGTGAGCCTAGAGTCAGCTCAAGATACAGGTGCTACTCCTCGCTTTCGTACATGTTTGAGAGAGGGAGTCTCAGGTGGTTGTGGAGGCACTGATGCAGTGTCTCTGTCTCATTGTTCTAGTGGAGTTGCTTCACCCGTAGGATTTGTCACACCTGTGGGGACGTCTACTCTAGTGACTCTAGTACCGTCCATAGGTGGCACCCCTATGGTACTACTCTGAGAGATACCAACCCCATGGGTACACCAAATGTATAGGGGTCTCCTGGTTATGCCCAGGAGCGTAGTAGTAGGTGGGAGAGGACACATCTTAGATATACCTGAGAGGGGTATGGATACCTTGTATAGATGACAGGACAGGAGCCCTGATCATGATGGGGAGGGTGATGGCTCATATGAGAGAGTTGTGCCAACAAGTTTTTTGGCAAAACCTCTTGGACCATTGGAAGAACATAGCTAGGGAAGCAAGGACTACATAGTAGCGTCATTGCATGAGGAGTTTCTGGTACCCACCGTGGCATAGAGAATTTCCATAGGCTGGATGATGAAGTGCATGCGTGCGTAATGTTACACAGACGATTGGACACATGCAAGGCACTCAAGAGTGGCACCTCAAAGCCCAAGTGACTCAATGCAAATAACCGATGGAGACTCAAGGAGGAGGCTATAGATTCTTCAGGACATTGGAGACATCAACGTGAGGTAGCGAGGGGACTACTGCAGGCAGGGGTGGTCCATCATCTTGGGAGTGGCGGCCATAGGACTTATCTAGAGGACTTTGTAAGTTTTTCTTTTGTTCTTCTTGCTTTCTTTTTTGCAATATCGCTTGTACTGACGATTATGTTTCTAACAGTTGTATTTTGTTTTCTTTGCAACACTCCATTACAAACTACAATTCCACCAGCCTACAAACTCAATATGCAGAGAGACATAGTCTCACTGCATTGATCAATAGACTATATGCACGTGGCGGCCCAATAAGTAACTTATCTTTCTTGATCGTAGTTACTATTTTTATTAAAATGTATTATATATGGTGGGATGATGTGTAGTTATTTTCTTTTGCAGACTCCATTCAATACTCCTTTGCATCGGGACGAGCTTTCGGATGGCAAGGATCTATAGCTCGCGCTTGGATTCGTGGAGTGCACATCCTCTTCCTTTTTGGTCTTGTGATTTATGCAAGTATCTTCTATGTACTATGTTATTATCATCCTTTGTATCTTGCCATGATTCCATGAGTTTTCATTAGCGATCTTGTATTCATTCTATGTTTTAGTCTTGTGGATTCTAGTACATTTTGTGCTCATTTTGATGACCATTGTACACTTAACATGTAATCCATTTGTAGAATGATGCCTTGCCACAAATTTTTTTTTCTCTGTAGGCCATCGCTACTATTAGCATCACAAATTTACTGCACACGTAGCTATTGGCTTCACATTATGCATCACAAATCGTCGCTATTGCCATTGGTATTTACGAAGAGCAACACAAATAACGATGCAAATACCGCACTGATAGTGATGGTTCCATGGAGATGCTAATACCTATGCATTTAGCAACGATGGGGAAATTTTTTTTAATGAACATTTTCGTCGCTTTGAACATCAGTATGAGGCCTGCATCTTGTAGTGAATGCCACCACACATTATTACTCTTTGCTTGTAGTCACCCATCACATGCAACATTGGACACTTTCCCCCACGGTGGATGATATGTAGTACCACAACATTGGATGAGATGACATCTTTTCTCATCATTTTGTACTTATGTACGTTTTTTACACTGACAATACTTGCACACTTATACACTGCAGATGGCTAATGCCCATCACTATCACTTCATTCTTTACTCTTCCAGTGACATTTGAATAAGGGAAGGCCGATCACACATTGTGATTGTTAGAGTTTTCACATCTTCTCTCTCTCTCTATCTCTCTCTCTCTCTCTCTCGATCTTGCTCCTTCCGCCATAGCTCTTAATTCTACTCTTGTGCTTCCACTCTGGTCTCACTCCCTTCATATCAATTCTTAGGACACCATGCTATTGCATCATTCCTTAGTGCTGCAGATCTCTTTTTGGATGTTGGTAGGTATTTTGGACTTCTTTATCTTGGACTATTTCTCGATGGCAGCTCTGGAGCTTTCCCTTGGTACGCATTTGCACATTGATGTCTTCATAGCAACTAGGGAAAATGGAACTTTGAAAGCACAAAGAGTCACACCTTCAACTGTCATAAGAGATGTTAAGAAGCAGAAGCTCAGACATAAGGATCCTCATTGAGCTAAAAGAAGGTGTTGGTCATCGAGTGGAACAAAGATGGCAAAAAGGTCCCATGGAAGACCTAAAATTACATATATAAAATTAAAAAACTAATGCACACATACAACCACCACTGTCGACATGTTCAAACTGTCAGATGTCCATACCATGATTAGGCTTCCTACTATTTGTGCTTTTTTATTAAAACTTTCTCTTACAAAGGTTTCTCCAAAGGCATAAAAAGAAATGCCATTTTGCCAAAGAGAACCAAAGGAGAAACTAAAAATGGGTACAATTTTTGTATCACCAAACCATTCTTTCACTTTACAACTTCATTATTAGATCATGATGGTCAGTGGTTATGTCCTTTACCATAGGTGCAATGTTTCTCATATACTTCTTATAGGATACTTGATGAGGAATGTATTTATTTTTTGCAATCTTATTTTTTTGGTCCTTCTATGTGATGGATAGAGAGATATACACATGTGTTTGGTATGAAAATATGGCATTTTGTTTTGGTGTTTCCATTATTTGCCTTTGGTTATGTGGAGCTAGTAGGTGCTAGGACAAAGGTGAGTAAAGCATATTGGAAGGCATATTATTTTGTCAACATGTTTCTATCATGTGGCAATGGATTGTTGATTTTCTTATTGCAATGTAATGTTCTACTTCCATACCATTTTTTATTCAAAGGTGTAGATGCGAGGCCCCCTTGTATTTCAATGTTGCTAGCCATCCTCTATTTGAGACACTTAGATTCAAACCCTTGGACTCTGTTGTCTATCACCACCTGCCTCCCAATAAGAGTGTATGAGATAGTGGTGGGGAGGATTTGAGGGAGCCATGTAGATAAGCAACACTTTTGTGGCATGCTACTTGGAGCTTCTTTATTGTCATGGGGAGATCGCCCTTGAGTTGGGGCATGGCATTGCTTCATTGCTTTGGGACTCTCTCTAAACATGACACCTATGGATTTTGATGGGATGATGATGAGATATTGATTTCATCACATGTTCTTTCTCTTCATCCAAAGAATATACAAATCAAGAAGGTGGATAGTAGCTTGCAAGTAGGTGTTGATGTAATAAATGGTCTAGCAGGCATCTCTCTGCATGATGACTAATGAACATCTAGCCCATTTTGATATGTGGTAATGTTCACAATGATATTTTGTGATGATCTGGATCTCCTTGTTATTTGGTATCTATACATGTTTTGTCTTATTTTAGAATTTGTATCATTTTCGAGTTGCTATGTTGAAATGGTTGAAACTAAGCAGTCCTCTGTTGTGTCACTCAAGTTTCATTTAGATAGTAAGGAAATACCCTTTGGTCTTTTTTTGACATTGCTTGCTCATAGACTATCTGTTTGACATTATGTTGGATGTGTGATGTGAATAATCTTGTTCATTATTTGTCTATAGTGTTTTGCTACAGTACAAGGAGACTATAGCAAGCAATATGGATCCAAATACGTGTTGCAATCAAAGAACTAAGGAGTTCCCTTCTAAAAGATGCATTTTCTTGGATGATGGAAGGCAAGAATTATATTTAGGTTGGTGTTGCGTTGTGGATTCCCTAAAGATTAGAGGGGGAAAGTTCGAACTTATTATATATTTTTGTAAAGTTATATTCTTTGACTTTCGCTTCTTTTCAATCCAATGTGTAAAATCCTCTTCTTAGGTGTATTTTACCTCTTCTTCATGTAAAGAAGAGATAAATGGATGAGGTGGCTAACAAACAACTAGGTGAAGATGCACTATATGTTCTAATGGGCATCTCTCTACATGATGGATGAGCACTAAGTATCTAGCCAATTTGGATATGTACTAACATTCATATATTTTGTTATGCTATAGGATCATGTTGCAATACTTGTTTTGGCTACTTGAATTAGAGGTATCATTTTAGAAGTCCAACTATTAAAGGATCAAAACCAACAAGTTCCTTTTGGTATCACACAAGTCTCACTTAGATAGTAGTGGAATGCTCTTTAGGCTTTTTGTCTCCTATTTATGTCTCTTTGAAAGTTGTGGGTGGAAGCAATTATGAAATAGAGTTATTTTCTCTCAGAGTACATGTTTCACTTTGTGTTAGTATGATGTGACTACTAATCCTTCGAAAGATTTTTTCTACTAGTATGATGTCACTCGTTCTTTTCCCTGCTCGTTTCACCTTGCTTGTTGTTTGGGACACCTCTCAAAAGCATGGATGTTGATATGACTAGATGGATCAAGTTGACGTAAAACTTCACATATGGCAAGTATGGGAATAGTGCACAAGTTGTGACCTAATTTATCTCATGATAATGAATAAAAATGGTTGAAATTAAAATTTTCAACACTAGCTTGTAGACATGAGCCTATCTAAATGGCATCTCCTCATCACATGGGGAAGGTAGATAAAAGTAGAGTATACATTTTCCCATTATGAATGTTTTAAGAGAAGGAGATTGGCTGCATCTTGTTTTAGTGGCATTTTAAAAGAGAGTACTCTTCATAATATCTTATTAGCTTTGATATGTTCTTACATACTTTTAATAAGGAAGTATCTATTAGGTTTCTTGAGAGAAAGCTTGTCTATTTACAATAGTTAATGTTAGTAACCAAGACAAGGAGAGAGCTTGTACATTTACAATGGTTAACATTAGTAACTAGGACCCCTAAAAATGAACATAAGTACATGACTTCTCCAAGTGCCATCCCAAATATTTAGAAGTAAGCAAGCTACTACACTTTCATTGCACCATGGCCATCCCATTCACTAAAGTGTATGACTAAGTCTTATGGAACCTTAGAAAAATGTATTGAATTTGAGGGGAAATTATTGAGAAATTATTTCACCAAACTAAGACTCAACATTCATATGTTTACTATGCTTCTTGGACTTCATGGGGCATTATCTTACCACTATATTAATTTCTCCATAGGTTCGAAAAGCCCCGAACTTCCAAAGGGCTTCCCACACCCACCCCCTTTTCCAAACCTTCATTTTTCAATCAAAACCCCCTCGCCTCCCCTCTTTCTCACTCGTAATCTCTCATTTTCTCTTTCCCCTCCTTTTTTTCATTAAAGCCTCCCCCTCCCCTCTCATCTCCCTTTTTTAAATTAAAACCCCCTTCCCTCTCTCTCACTTATAATCTCTCTCTTTCTTTTCCCCCTCCCCTTTTTAATTAAATTCCTCTCCCCTCCCCCTCTCTCTCTCATGTGTAAGGCCTAGGTTCTCTCTTTCTCTCTCTCTCTCTCTCTCTCTCTCTCTCTCTCTCTCTCTCTCTCTCTCTCTCTCTCTCTCTCTCTCTCTCTCTCTCTCTCTCTCTCTCTCTCTCTCTCTCTCTCTCTCAGATTAAACTTTTTAATTTAAGTTTTTCTTTTGATTAAACATTTTAAAGGTTTTTTTAATTTAAAGTTTTTCGAACATAGTTTTTCACACACTTTGAGAGAGAGAGAGAGAGAGAGAGAGAGAGAAGGAGGAGGACGAGGAGGACGAGGAGGATAAAAAGAAGACGAAAAAGAGGAGGGAGGAAAGAGGAAAGAGAATATTCTTTTTTAAATTAAACATTTTTATTCTCCCCCTTCCCCTTCTCTCTCATGTGTAGGGCCTACGTTCTCTTTCTCTCTCTCTCTCTCTCTTTCTCTCTCTTTATTTTAATTTAAAAAAAGTTTAAATTAAAGAGTTTAATTTGAGCTCTCCTTATTTTAATAAAAAAGAAAGTTTAAAATAAAGAGTTTAATCTGAGAGAGAGAGAGAGAGAAAGAGAGAAATATACAAAGAGCAAAAAAGAAAGAAGAGGAGAGGGAGGGAGAGAGGGGGAACATATGTAACGTATCCACTTGTTATCTTCAGGACACGTCTTAGCAGTCCATCCGAAAGGATGTCTAGAAAGCTCCGCCCGGCACTCCCATGGAATATTACGGGGTTTGCGATCTAGGACTTTCTGTGTCTGCCACGTAGCGGAAGTATTCCGGCCGCTCCCACTTAGGACCAACCTGAATTAGGGTTTTCCCTATTGGTCATTTCCTAACGGCAACTAGCGTCGAACCCGAGCGAACTACTTTATGCACTAACGCCAGGTTCGAAGCAGATTCACGCTGCACTTAGTTCAAGGAGAATGGGAAATGAGAGGGATGCGAAGCTCAACCTCTCTGCCACCATAAGGCATAGTTCCATTCCGTTTCCCTAAAACAGCATAAATCAGGATCATCTATAGCTTAGACTCTAGGTCAACGCTCTTGCTGTTCGTGTTCTTTGAACGATCTTCCTGCTGTCCATCTTGATTGAGAAAAGTTCCCGGCCAACCGGGACCACCCATCCGTAGGACGGACCTATGGCCACATCCACCGCACTTTCCTCAGGTTGTTTTAGTTATTTAATTACCTAACACATTTAGTTGGACATGCATCAATCAGCTTCCTTAATTAGCCCGTTAGGCACTGGTTCCTTCACGTAATCATAGCACTTGACATAGAAAGCAATTTCAAACAAGTTCCTTTTTAATAGGTTATCATATTTATCTTTGAAATACATAAGTCCAGCCTGTACGCTTATCCACAATCTGCCCGAAGGCTATCCAGCAATCCACATGGATCACTAATCCAAGATTCCGCCCGTAGACTAGTATGTGGGCCTCGAGATCCAATCCCAAGTCACATTAGCCTCTTGTGCAGGGCCCGGAAGGCGAGGGACTTACGGTCAGAGCCCCCCTGGCACCCAAGCGTCCTCCTGCTCCAAGTAGCGCTTAACGAAGAGACCTCTCGCGGTGGGTTCGGTCCACCTTCCCGGTGCGGTTAACAATCCCCTTGGTTAGGGTCAGGCAGGCAGTCGGGGGTTAACTGAAGCTGCCTCTCCCTTCAGGCCTTCAACCTGAAGCATTAGATATCCACTTATCCTTTAATTCTTTGAGCAAACAAAGCAAAACAGTACTCTTAAAATTGTCTACAAGCACAAACAATTCCATTAGTCGTTATTTTTGGCCAACTGCTAAGGAGTGAATCCTTCTTTTCGAATGCATCCAGCACTCAATATGGGATCAATTGCGGTTTGGCAAGATCCCCTATATCCTGGGTTAGGGCGTACCCTATTAACCCGATTTGATCAATACCTTAAGTTCATATGTTATTCCAATTTATTGGTTGGTCCTTTGCTTTCAAGCAATTATCTTTACCCCAGAAAGATACTATATTAGGACGATTATTCATCCTCTTGCAAGATAACTTGCGTAAGAATCTGCCAATCTCATTCCGAGGAATTGGCCATTCCCTTGTGATCAAATCACAAGATCATGTGACTCTACAACTTGTTGCACAAGTGTCGCATCAATTATGGGACTATTACTCATCGAATGGAGTCACAAAATAATATATTCCTGATTACATTAGGCTGACGTTGTCAGTCCTAGAGTTCCAAGTTCCATTTTTTTTTTTAAAGCGAGAGATTCCTAGGTAAAAACTCTAGATCACTTCTCAAGTGTGTTCCAATGTCTCTCCATTTCGTGAATGTGGGCAAGTCTTTAGGGTATAGGAGTTTCGGCCTTGGCAATACGAGCGACTAGGTCACGTATTAAATCCTAGTTAGTTCTTTGGAATTGAATTAACTCTTTCTAAAATGAGTACTCCGCGGGTTTAGGAGTTTAGGTTTATGCCAATTTAACTTATCTATTCTTGAAGATAATTACGCTATCATTTCCATAACCACATGACTCATTGTCTACACGTAAGTTGATTTTCAAACCCTAACTTTTCGGTTTAAGATCAAGCATAGGTTAGGTTATAGCCTAATTCCAATTAATCATCCTATAACTTGCGAACAAGATTCATGCTAAAACAAGTAGTCCTTTTACCAATATTTATGCAATTGAAAAACGATATTTATACCAATTGACTAGAGTTATGCAACTTAAGAATCATTTCATACCATGCAATTTCCTATGGATTATTAGAACTTCCCATAATGACTCATTGCAAAGAAGATATGTCCTAATAATGTGACATGCAGTTTATACTCCCATGCCTAAACGGAGTGCACTATCTTAATTCCATTTTGTAAATATGGACATTAATCTAAGTTCAATTCATTGAAAAGCACAAAAACTACTTGCTAGAAACACATATCAATCTTTTGCTCACTTTATTTTGTTCGTTTTATTAAAAATACTAATGACCGAACTTTTCTATCTCGTGAGCTAATTCTTTCAGAATTAACCCAAGTATTTAAGACAAAAAATGCATCCTATCTCCAAAAATTATCCTCGCACGATTGAATTATAACAACATAAAATAAAAATTAGGAAGGAAAACCTGGACTTGTGGTGAGATGTCCACGTGGATGCTAGGAGACGATCCTCCTGCGGTTGCGCCTTGGGCTTTCTTAGGAGCCATCGCGAATGCAGCCTTTCCGTCTTGGATGCGACTTTGTGAACTCCCTTTTGAAATTCCACCGTCCTTTATGAGTTTTCTTTTCCTTCCTTTCGTAGAAGCTCTTTGAAGGGATACTTCTATGGAGGAGGAGAGAAACCATGGAAAGGGTTTAAAACCCAGGAAGGGGGTGTTTTAAAAACCTCCGCGAGTAAGGCCCATTAAAGCCACGGGAAAGGGCTTAATGGCTTTTTAAGGACCCACAGGAAAGGAAAAAATGTGTAAAAGACCCTTACAATGGATTTTGTGTGGGGGCTTAAAGAGGGGTCTTTTCTTTTTGTGTGTGGGGGGAAAACAAAGGTATAAAAGGGGCTAAGAAGGAATTTTTCATGGGGGGGGGAAAGGGCCTAAGGGCCACATGAAGGCCCTTCAATGGAAAATCGGGGGTGGGGGGGGGGGAGGGGGGGGGGGAAGGGGGGGAAGGGTAATAGGAAGGCTTAAATGGGCCACATGAAGGGGGGCTTAGGAAGCCCACCCTTGGAAGCTTCCAAGGAGCTTCCAAAACCTTCTGGGGTTTCAGACTCCCATGTGGAAGGAGCCGAATGCAATTTGATCGATGGCAGCGGCCCCATTCCTCCTCTCCCTCTCACGGTGGCACGTTCCACTCCTCTCTACTCCAGCAGTTTGGCGGCGACCTCCTCTGGCTGCACAGCAGCCCAACGCCTTGTCTCCTCCCTCTCGACGGCTAGTCGGACGGCTTCTCCCCTTGCTTCACGACAGCACTGCAGTCTCCCTTGCTCTTATGGCAGCGGCGACCACCTCTCTCACTCTTGCCCAGAGTCTCGGCTCTTCACCCCCCCTCAAGGCTCCCATAGCCACGAGTTTTATAGGGAGAGGGAGAGGTTCCTCCCTCCCCCTACGTGGCATCGGGCATGTATTCCTTCATCCTATGGCATCCAGCAAGCAGCTAGGTGGCCGTTTCTATTCTCTTCTCCTCCAGCACGACAGTCGGCTGGAGCAGAGAGGAATAACTAATTTTTTTTCTACAATCCTAGTACTTATCCAAATCAAATATTATTATCCCCATGACCCCTTCCCAAGAGGGGATTCATGCAACATATGCGGTTTCGTAGTCCCGGTTTTTGCCAAAGGAGTTAATGCTACATCACATCTAAGTTCGTACCGTCCGGGATCCAATACCGGCATTATCTTTTGACGAGAATTCACATGGCCTCAATATATATTTTTGGTAGAAATATTACATTCTCTCCCCCTTGGAGGATTCGAGATGTCCTCATCTCGAGATAAACTAGGGATATTGATGGTTGAGAGTGCTTTCATTAATCCAAGTGGCATCCTCCTCAGTATAATCTTTCCACTAGACGAGGCATTCTCTCAAGGTTCTGGATCTCAGTTGTCTCTCCCTAACATCTAAGATCCTGTCAAGCCTTAGTTCAAGGACTCCTTGACTAGGCATTACAACTTGTTGATCATCAAGTACATGGTTAGGATTAGGTACATACTTCTTTAATAGGCTGATATGGAATACATTATGAACCTTTAGGTTCACCGGGAGTTGTAGTTTATAAGCATTAGGTCCTAGGCACTTGAGGATCTTGTACGGTCCACAATACCTTAGACTTAGCTTCTTGCAATCTCCTAAGGATAGGGAACTCTTCTTAGAGCGTACGCGAATGAAGACCATGTCTCCTTCTTCGAAGACTCTATCTTGATGCTTCAAATCCGTGTATGCCTTCTGTCTATCCTTGGGAGCTTGGATGTCCTGTTGTATTGACTTTATTTGGTCATCCATCTCTTCCAACATCTGCCTTGAAGCTTCAACCCTCAAGGTTGGATCTGAGAAGTTTAGGGGGCTTCGACAGTCATGACCGTACAATGCTTGGAAAAGGATCATTTGAATGCTTTGGTGGTAAGAAGCATTGTAGACAAATTCAACCAAAGGCAAGTATTGAATCCACCTTTTCGGCTCACGACAGCAGTATGCCCTAAGCATATCCTCAATGATTTGATTGACTCGCTCTGTTTGGCCATCTGTTTGGGGATGGTAAGCTATGCTAAAACAGAGTTGAGTCCCAATGGCTTCAAAGATACCTCTCTAGAAGTGTGATGTGAAGAGAGAATCACGATCACTAATGATTCTTCTAGGTAGCCCATGTATCTTGAATATCTCCTTGATAAACAATCTTGCAATGTCCGAGGCTTTATAGTTTGTCTTTACTAGAATAAGGTGTGCAACCTTAGTTAGCATGTCAACCACAACCATAATGGAGTTGTATCCTCCCTGAACTTGGGGTAGGCCAACAACAAAGTCCATACTGATGAATTTCCATTTCATTTGGGGAATGTCAAGTGGTTGTAACTTCCCAGGCATCTTGACATGTTCGGCTTTGATACGTTGACAAGAGAAACACTCGGTGACATATTTGAGAACGTCACCTTTAAGCCTCTCCCAATGGTAGCTCTTCCTAACTGCATTGAGAGTCTTGGCATAGCCAGGATGTCCTGAGAAAGGGGAATCATGAGCTTCCCACAATATCTTCTGCTTAAGTGACTGGCTTGCCGATATGCATAGCCTCGTTCTATAGTAGACAAGTCTACTATTGACAAAGAATTCATGATACTTAGCCTGCAGCTTTTGGTCCTGATCCTTGATAGAGATCTCCCTTAGCATTGTTTGGTAGGCTGGATCATGGCATGCTTCCTCTCTAGCTAACTCAAGTATTGGATTGTTTGGCATAGATACCTTTGTGGCTAGAGATCTAGCTGTTGATGGATTTTGCAAGATTAGAGAATTAAGGAATGCCTTGCGACTGAGTGCATCGGCAACTACATTCTCTTTTTCTGGTCGGTACTTGATCTCAAAGTCATACTTCTCCATCACTTCAATTCACCGACGTTGCCTCATGTTGAGCTCGTTCTTGGAAAAGATCCACTTGAGACTCTTATGATCAGTCACTAGAGTAAACTTGTTACCCGACAAGTAGTGTCTCCAAAGTTTTAGAGCATGGATGATAGCTAACAATTCTAGATCATGGGTAGCATAATTCTTCTCATGACTCTTTAGTTTTCTTGAAGAGTAGGCTACTGGGTGACCTTTCTGCATGAGCACACATCCTAGGGCAAGTGTGCTAGCATCAGTTACTACCTCGAACTTCTTACTAGGGTCTAGAAGTTTCAGGATAGGTGCTGATACCAAACTTTGCTTCAATCTATCAAAGCTGGTTTGTTCGGGAGTTGACCATGCAATGGATATTTGCTTCTTCAGTAAATCCATCAGAGGTGCTTCAATCAAAGCATAGTTTTTTATGAAGGCCCTATACCATCCTGTCAATCCAAAAAGCTGCATATTTCTTTGACAGTTGTTGGTATTGGCCATTCGAGCACATCTCTGACTTTGGCTGGGTCCACTAAGATTCCTTTTGCTAATACGATGAATCCCAGATATTCGATCTGACGCTTGAAGAATGCACACTTCTTCATTTTAGCATACAGCTTATGTGACCTCATTGTCTCAAGGACAATCCGAAGTTGGGGTTCATGATCTTCTTCTTGTTTAGAATAGACTAAAGTGTCGTTGAAGAAGACGAGCACGAAGTCATCAAGATATGGCCTAAAGATATCCTGCATTAACCTGTTGAAGGTGGCAGGCGCATTCGTAAGCCCGAATGACATAACTAGGAACTCAAAGTGCCCATATCTTGTGTTGAAGGCCATCTTTGGGATATCTTCTTCCTTGATCCTTATCTGATAGTAACCAGACCTGAGATCAATCTTGGAGAAGATCTTTGCACCCTGAAGACGATCAAGAAGCTCATCTATTCTAGGAATAGGGTACTTGTTCTTGATAGTTGATCAATTCAACCCTCTGTAATCAATACATAGTCGAAGTATTCCATCTTTCTTTTTTTGGAACAGTACTGGAGCTCCCCATGGTGAATTGCTAGGATTGATGTAGCCCTGATCTAGCAGTTGCTTGAGTTGTTCCTTCAGCTCAATTGCTTCCGGTATTGACATCCTATAAGGTCTCTTTGCAATTGGCGCAGCTCCTGGTACTAACTTGATCTCATGATCCACTTCTCTTTGAGGTGGGAGTTCTGTCAACTCTTCAGGAAATACGTCCGCGTATTCCTTTAGCCAAGAAGGTCCTTCACTAGATTCTTGCTTTTGATCTAACTTATTGAGCTTAATCAAGTAGACATATAATCCCTTTTTGACTCCCTTTATAATCCGAGATGCCTTGGCCAATTGAATTTTTGGATTTCCAGCCTCTCCTTGAGTTGTGACTAGTTCCCTTTCTGAGTTTCGAAAGGAAACTTGGCCCTTTCCACAATGAATGTGGGCGTCATTAGGTTTAAACCAATCCATTCCGAGTAGACACTCATGGATACCTAGGCTCATGACTCTGAATTTGACCGAAGTCGTCTTTCCTCCCAGAAAGAATTCCACCTTAGCAGTTTGCTTGGTACAAGTAATCTCATGACCATTTGCCAATTCTACAAGCAAGGTAGGTGCTTCTACTGTGGCTATTCCTAATCTTTTTGCACAAGCTAGTGAGATAAAGGAATGTGTACTGCAACAATCAATCAAGGTCTTGAAACTTTTACCTTGATAGTCTGACGGTGTCTGAATCACCGAGAACTGGCGATTCGGGCCTTTCTTGTGTAGAGTGGCATGGACTGTCGCCCTTTCAAATTCTGCTTCCATGGTCGGATCTTCTTCTTCTTCTCACATTTGCCTATTGGCAACACAGGCGGTTCTTCCTCTGCCTCGGTAGCGGCTCCCTGACCACAGTCCGTTCCTTGGAAAGGTGCTTGGCGATGTCCTTCTCCAAGCTTGGGACATTGCCTCTTGAAATGATCGGGCTCGTTGTAGTGGAAACAACGGAGGTTTCGGCCATTGCTTTGAGTAGGGAAAAAGTTGTTGACATTGTTAGTTCTTGCTTTCTTTCTTTGTCCCTGATTCTGACCTTGAACTCTCTTCATCTGAGGCCTGAATGCTCCTCTGTTCGGGTCATTATAAGACCAAGTTTTGTTACCTCTTGGTCTAGCCTGGACCTCCTGAATTATAGGGGCAGCTCTAATGAGTGCGTCCTGAAGATCTAATGGGCACATCGATTCGAGACGGGTATCTACTGGTGGATTTAAACCAGCACAAAATTTTGATACCTGCTGTGTCATGTCCATCTGTGGCGCATACTTAAGAAGTGAGACAAACTTGAAGTAGTATGTGTCAAGAGTAAGTCCCAGTTGTTTTAGCTTGTAGAACTCATTCATTTTCTGCGTGCGATATGCAGGTGGTAAGTATCTTCCATGCACGGCTTTCTTCAGCTTCTCCCAGGTAACAGATCCTTCCGCGATCCCTTGATCCCTGCACCATTGCTTCCACCAAAGCCTGGCTTCACCGGTGAGCTTCAGCTTGGCAAGCATAGCCTGATTGGCGGGTGCAATACCGGCTCCTTCAAAGTAATCCTCCATGGATTCAATCCAAATTTCAGCATCTGCTTGGATGGACCTGCCTCTCTCGTAAAATTCGGGTGGCTTAATCTGCTTGAGAAGAAATTTCTTCTCCTGGATTACAGCAGTACTTGATGTAGGAGGTGAACTAGGATTCTGTACCTGGGTTTGTGCCTGGACAAATATTTCTTACCGTTATTACGTGTTAAATGCTGTGATTTATATTTCATTTCCATTTCAGTTATCAACCAAGGAATTTAACCACTTAACTTTTTATCAATTCTCGTGCATAAATCGAAGTCTTATTGTATTTATATGGGCATAGCCCTTTCGGAATACAACATGTCTTGGAATGATAAGCCAATTGTTTACATTTAGTTTGGGGAGAATTGATGCCAGGAGGCATATTCCATGGTGGATTCTGTGAGGTTTTACGGTGGATTCCGTAAACTTTGATGACCGGGGCTCATACACAAAGTGGATTCTTTGTGCGAGAAGTTGATGGGGACGCATGTCCTTTTCGGGTGTTTCATTAATTTAGTGTGTACATGGGTGATTCCATAGTGGGTGATTCCGCAAAATGCATATTAAATTAATAAACGTTTATGAGTTTAGAGTGCGCACTCGTAATAAATTAAGGTTAGGATTTATTTCTAACCAGTTGATTTATTTATGTAGCTGAAGACTGCTAGGTATTCACTTTTGTCGGTTTAATTGTATTATTTTACTAACGATTGTGAATGCTTCAGTTGATGTGTAGAGATAGCAGCAGTGGCGGAGGAAAGCATTGGAGTCTAGCGAGTATTCGACCTATGGGTTATATTTTGATAGGCGCCACGCCTATATTTTGTTATGTCTATTGAGGCATCGATTATTGATTATTATTTTGTATGCGCCTATGCGCATGGATATGTTATTTCTATTTGGGACATTGTGTTGGGCGTGCCAGACTCTATGGGCACCGTCCATTAGCTTTATTTCCTATTTTTGTAAAAGCAAACTCAAAAGCTAAAAGCTTGTTATATTTTTGTAAATTGGGCTATTATTGAGCATGAAGATGGAAATATACATAAAATACATGCTTTGTGAAGCGCTCACACAAGGCATAGGGGGAGATTAAACCCAATTGGTCTCTTGCTCTTGTCGTTCATGCTTTTTACATTGTAATTTGTGCAAAAAGGTAGAGTTCATTGTTCTTGGGGACCTTCCGGGATTCACTACGTGAGCATACTGCGACCGATATGCGCACCAAGAATAATGTTGTATTACATTTATCTACATGAATTGTATAATAGTATGGTTTCGGGTCATGGATCTTCAGGAATTGGTAAGTCATTGGAAGTTCAAGGTATCCTTTCCTTTGGAACCCATTCTTCTCATGGCGCCCCAATACTCATCAAAACCTTTGGACTTTGGGTTACAGAATGTATGTGTGACTTTGGGAAAGTTTTCTAACCTTTGGAAATGATGAATCTAAGTTCAAAAGAGCTAAAACAAGTGGAAAAAACAGCTGCTGAAGACTAAAGAGATGGTGCGCAGATCGGTCGCAGATAGCTCACGTGGTGAATCCCGGAAGGTTCCCAAGAACAAAGTCCTCTACTTTTTAGCACAAAAACCCATGTAAAAGCAAGCACGATAAGAGGCAAGAGACAAATTGGGTTCAATCTCCCCCATGCCTTGTGTGAGCGCTTCACAAAGCATGTATTTTATGTATATTTCCAATCTTCATGCTCAATAATAGCCCAATTACAAAAATATAACAAGCTTTTTAGCTTTTGAGTTTGCTTTCTACAAAAATAGGAAAATAAAGCTAATGGACGGTGCCCATAGAGTCTGGCACGCCCAATCTCAATGTCCAAATAGAAATAACATATCCGGGCGCATAAGCGCATACAAAATAATAATAAATAATCGATGTCTCAATAGACATAACAAAATATAGGCGTGGCGCCTATCAAAATCTAGTCCAAGAGTCGAAAACCCGCTAGGCTCCAATGCTTTCCTCCGCCACTGCTGCTATCTCTACACATCAACTGAAGCATTCACAATCGTTAGTAAAATAATACAATTAAACCGACAAAAGTGAATACCTAGCAGTCTTCAGCTACATAAATAAATCAACTGGTTAGAAATAAATCCTAACCTTAATTTATTACGAGTGCGCACTCTAAACTCATAAATGTTTATTAATTTAATATGCATTTTGCGGAATCACCCGCTATGGAATCACCCATGTACACACTAAATTAATGAAACGCCCGAAAAGGACAGGCGTCCCCATCAACTTCTCGCACAAAGAATCCTCTTTGTGTATGAGCCCCGGACATCTAAGTTTACGGAATCCACCGTAAAACCTCACGGAATCCACCGTGGAATATGCCTCCTGGCATCATACCCCCGGGGTGGGATAGCAATTGACCTCAATTGCTATTAGCTCAATGTGGAGCTAACAGAGTGGGGAAAGCATTTAAGTCTCTAGCATGCATCCATTGTGCTTCCTCTACAGGATGGTTCTTAAATTTCACTAGATATCTAGAATACCTTCTGCCAGTTCTAGTGGTCATGTAGTCAGTGTCTATGATGGCTTCTGGTTCAAGTATTTCAGTCTCTTCTTCTAGTAAAGGTGGATTTTCATAGACAGGGTGGATAGGTAATTGGCCTCTAAATGGTCTCAATAAACTAATATGAAATGTATTATGAATTTTCCAATGAGATGGCAATTCTAACTTGAATGCATTGTCATTAATCTTATGAATGATTCTAAATGGTCCGTAGAATCTAGGAGCTAATTTGACAACTGGATGTCTATCTACACTTTGCAGTCTACGCTTTTCTATTCTAAGCCAAACATAATCATCAATTTTGAAATTCATAGCTTGTCTTTTCTTGTTGGCTTGTTTGGTATATAATTGTTGGGCTTTAGCAATCATATCCTTGACCTCATCAAAAATAGTGTTATGCATAACAGCAATATCATCAGCACTCTGAATTCTATTAGACAAAGATGCAACAGGGGTAGATAATCTATATCCATAAATAACTTCAAAAGGTGCTTTCTTTGTAGATGTGTGCGGTGTATTGTTATATACAAACTGTAATAAATGTAAATGAGTATCCCAAGTCTGAGGTTTAGATGGAATAGACAAAGGCATTAATAACCCATACTATTTACCATGATGTCTCTTTATTCTTTGACAAATCAGACATTCAGAAACAAAATTAGATACATCTGCATCCATATGCGGCCAATAAAAATCTTCAATTAACATGCGTAATGTAGAAATGATACCTCTATGACCTTGATATGGGGGACAATGAATTTCATTCAAAATAAAAGATCGGAATGGAATAGTAACACACAGTCTCTTTTCAAAGAACATGAATCCATCATTATATGACAATGAATCAATAGGAATGAAATTATTTTGAACTAATTTTTGCCAATCAGAATGAAAAGTAATATCCTGGTGATATGTGTCTTTCATAGCAATCAAAGAATCAAAAGATAAGATAGAAATGTTATGAATTGCAGGTC